>NC_142008.1:55155256-55160256 GCF_049901715.1 Pseudonaja textilis | reverse complement strand
GTCCATCCTGCTGGGCGTTAGACAGGGAAACTGGTTATCATCCACTGACCTCTCAGAGGCATACCTATACATTCCAATCCAACCTTCTCATTACAAATATCTGTGTTTTTGTTACAATAACCTCCACTTTCAATACGTGGCTCTCCCATTTGGGTTGGCCTCTGCCCCCAGAACCTTTACCAAGGTCCTGGCCGCACTAACTGCCCACCTCAGAACCCTCCCTGTGTGCCTCTACTGTTACCTGGATGATATCCTCATCCTATCCCCTTCTAGGGATCAAGCAGTGAGGGATACCCAAATTACCCTAACCTCTCTCCAGGAACATGGGTTCCTTATCAATTGGAAGAAAAGCCAATTATCCCCCTCCACTAGGATAACCCACCTGGGGATGGTAATTGACACTGTGAAAGGGAAGGTGTTCCTATCTCCAGAGAGAATCCTCAGCATCCAAAAATCTGTCAGAAGCATCAGATGCCTTAAGAGGGTTTCCCTTCTAGAACTATCTCAATTACTGGGTAAAATGATATCATGTCTTTCCATTATTCCCTCAGCCTGTTTACACTCCAGATCCCTCCAGTGGTTCCTGCTTCCGTACCAAAGAACCGGATCAAGCAATTCAAAACACAAGGTCAGGGTTCCATCAAGGGTGCTCACGTCCCTCCTTTGGTGGAGCAACTCATCCATCAACAAGGGCTGCCTCCTCAAGGAGCCCCCAAGACTCACCGTCACTACAGATGCCAGTCTGTCCGGATGGGGCGCTCACCTTCAGTCCCTTACAGCACAGGGCAGATGGTCAGCGACAGAGAAACTGTGCAACATAAACTGGCTGGAGCTTCACGCCATCCATCTGGCCCTCTCCAGCTTCCTTCCCCAGGTATGCGGCCATCACATTCTCATCCTCACTGACAACATCACGGCCAAACCCCCATCAACAAACGGGGGCACTCAATCAGCACGCTTAATGAGGGAGGCCAAATGTCTCTGTCGGTGGGCGGAGTCTCACCTCCTTTCCTTTCGCAGATCACATGTCGGGTATCTCCAACACCCAAGCAGACTGGTTGAGCAGGGCCACCATAGACCAGTCGGAGTGGCATCTCCACGCTTCTCTGTTCAGGGAGGCGCCATCCATTTTCAGTCCACCAGTAGTGGACCTATTTGCCTCCCCCCTCGATACCCAACTTCCAAGGTTTGTTTCAAGATTCCCTTCCCCAGGGGCAGAGAACCACAACGCCTGTTAGGAATAACAAGGTTACCTAACATAGTTTGGGTAAAATAATATATATAAACTATGATTGTAAGTTTAAGTGTGTGTCACTTTAAACTGCAAAGCATGTAATTTTGGGTGCGGTGTGAAACCGCCATAAGAGGGAGCAAGAGAACCTACTGGATTCCTGATGATTCCTGACAATTGCTGGTTTGATGGATTGATGGTTTCCTAACTGCATGTTTCCTACTGCTGAGTTGCTGAAAAACCTAAAAAAGCGTCCTAAAAAACCAAGTGTGGGAGGTGCTCATTATATATTAAGTATAATGGATCATTATTCTAGATATGGTTTCTGTTATTTAATGAAGAGTAAAACGGAAACATATCAGAATTTCTTTAATTGGTTGAAGTTTGCAGAAAGAAAAACTAAAAGGAAACTAGTAACTCTTGTAACTGATAATGGTACGGAATTTATCAATAATAAATTCCAAAATAGACTGAAGATGGCAGGTGTAGAACATAAAAAGTCTGCACCATATAGGCCACAACATAATTCCTAGAAAGATGAGGCCAAACAATACAGGCAATGGCTTGTACCATGTTGTCGGATTCAGGATTACCTGAAAATTTGTGGGGAGAAGCAATAATGTGTGGTAATCATATATTGAATAATGTTGTTAACTCAACAACAGGTGAATTACCATTCACACGGTGGCATGGTAGAAAACCTGACTTAAGCTACATGCACACATTTGGAGCACCAGCATGGGTGCATATTCCTACACAACTGAGACATAAGGGACAGCATAGGGCTAAAAGATTATTTTTTGTAGGTTATGGCTCTAATCACAAATCATACAGGTTCTGGGAAAAAGTTACATCTAGAGTTTACTGTAGTGCTAGTGCACAATTCCTTGAACATGTAGGATGGGAAAAACTGGAGCAAGATTCAAGTAAAGATGTAATCATAGAAACCTACAAAAGACTAAACCACCATATCAGTAATAAGAAAAATCCAATTAAAGAGGAAGTATAGGAAGAGCAAATAGGACCAGAACAGGAAGAAATAGGTGAACAGGAAGATATAGATAACCAGGAACAGGTAGTATATGAAAGTCCACCTGTAAGCCCTGTAATACCTAGACGTTCAACACGTGAAACCAGACCACCTGACAGGTACCAAACGAGTTTGCCAAGTTAGTAAAGTTCCAACTACTGTGGAAGAACTTAGAATGTATCCTGCAAAGGATCAAGAGAATTGGCATAGAGCAATGTTAAAGGAACTGAATTCATTAAAACAGATGGAAGTTTATGAGAATATTAAATTACCTCCAGGTGAAAAGTCCATTGGCTGTAAATGGATATTTAAATTAAAAACAGGAAAAAATGGGACTGTTACTCATAAGGCTAAGTTGGTAGCTCAAGGATTTAATCAAACTGCATGTGATTATGATGAAGTGTTTGCACCAAGTCTAAAAGCAACAACCTTGAGAGCAGCTTTAGTGTGGGCAGCTAAGAAAAACTATATCATAAATCATTTAGATGTAGAAACTGCCTATCTGCATGCACCATTGCAGCACACTATATACCTAAAGAAACCTGTAGGCATTAAGGATGATAAAACAAATAATGACTGTTTGGAAGCTTTAAAAAAGTCTCTATGGATTAAAACAATCTGGTTACGAATGGAACCAATATATTGTTAAGGAGTTAAACAATATAGGGTTTAAAGCAGGTTTAGCTGATCCATGTTTATTTAAGAAAGAGACAAATGGAATAGTGTCATTATTATTGTTGTTTACAGATGATATTGCTTTAATTACAAAAACTAATAATGAACCTACTGAAATAATATCATTATTAGGTAAGAGGATAAAATTAAAGCAATTAGGAGAGATAAAACAGTATTTAGGATTGACAATAAATAAAACCAACGGTGGCTATAAGATATCTCAAGAGGATAAGATTTATCAATTATTAAAAACATACAAGATAGAACTTTGTAAGCCGGCAAAAACTCCAATGGGTCAGGAATTTGGCCGCAGTGATGCTCAAAGTTCAAAATTCGATAAGACTATCAGTCACTAATTGGTAGTTTATCGTACATTAGTAATTGGTCAAGGCCAGATATTGCTTATAGCGTTAATCAATTGGCTCGATTCAACGCTGAATCTTCTGAACGACACTGGCAAGCCACAAAGCATATCTTAAGATATCTTAAAAGGACAATGCACTATGCATTGTATTTGGAGCCAAAAAATGATTTGATTTTAAGTGCATATGCTGATGCAAGTTTTGCAACAGATATAAACACTAGGAAATCAACTTCAGGAATGGCTATACTATTAGGTAAAGCATTGATTGGTTGGAGGTCAATTAGACAGCAACACATAAGTATGTCCACAATGGAAGCAGAATTTTCCTGTCTATCTTTATTATGTACTGATTTAATTCTGTATAAACAGTTATTATTGGATATGGGACTAACTGTTAATGATTCCATTGTACTGTATGAGGACAATCAAGCAGCCATACGGATGGCTACAAATATTGCTGTGAAAACAAAATCTAAGCATACAGATCTTAGATATCTGAATGTAAGGCAATCTATAAAAAATGGTTTAATAAGACTGGAATATTGTATGACTGAGCAAAATATTGCTGATCAATTTACTAAAGCCCAAGATTCAGTCAAACACAAAGAAAGTTGTGATGACTATGGGTTGCGGTTGTAAATAGATATATATATATTATTATATTACCCAAAAGGGGAGAATGTTAGGAATAACAAGGTTTGCTATTAATACTTACAACAGTAATCTCTTAACTCTATAATAAAAGTATATCCTCCTCTTTTCCCCCTCCCCCCCAAGTAAGTAGAATTATGTAAGGTATTTAGGAGATACAATAGGGAGGCAGTTGTTGGTGGGGTGGATGTCAACGTAGTCGATAGGGTCGGGGTAGCCTTCCTTCCTGTTTTTAAGGCCATAGTTGTCGTGGATGTCATCTCTCTAAGTATTTGTTTTTGTTGATGCACAATTTTAGATATATTATCCCAAATCACCATTCAGTGTTTGGGTCTTGTATTTGAAAGTCTATTCACGTATTTCAATTTAATATCTCACTCCACAATCTTTTCCCCTATATCATAAATAGATATCTACTACAGTATTCTAGTCTATGTAATAAGAAAATTGGTCAGCAATAGTACATCAATTAACACTTTAAGGAATTAATCTAAAATGTCTTAAATAGTCTAAATAATTTATAAATAGTTTATATCAACAGAGTTTATCCCTCTTTACTATTAATACTTACAACAGTAATCTCTTAACTCTATAATAATAATATACCCGCTCTTCCCCCCCAATAAGTAGAATTATGTAAGCTTTTAGGAGATACTATAGGGAGGCAGGGGCAAAACAGTAAGAGAAAGGGTAGGAGAGAGATTACCACAGCTTCAGAAAATCAACAAACAAACAGCAAGGAAGTCATCTTAAAGAGAAAATAGTGCCAACTTAGTAAACTTAAGTAGTACCACATAATAAAGAAAGCAAGTTGGGTGAGCTAAAGGTCCATCTTCCAGCTAGAGGATTCTTTTCAGCCTTCCAAACAGCAAATGGTATAATGTGCTGACTAATCTGCAGTCCCAAAACCGTCTTTCCCAGCCTTCTGTTCGCCTCTGCCTTCTTCCTCTTGCTGCTTCTTCTTTCTTAGCTTTCCAACTTTTAAATCAACATACAAATCTTCCAAAGTCCAATATAATGCTCAATTTGTCTTCTCCCCAATATTAAGT
>NC_142008.1:55153263-55155156 GCF_049901715.1 Pseudonaja textilis | reverse complement strand
GAAGAAGAAAATTATACAAGAATATTATGGAAAATGGTACTATCAAGAGAATATTCAAGAAGAAAGAATTAAGCAATATTTACAGAATGCGAATTTACCCCAGATACCCAAAGACATTGAATTAATGTTAAAAGGGAACATAACGATGATGGAACTAACAGAAGCTTTAAAAAAACAAAAACATTGGAAGAGCACCAGGTCAAGATGGTTTGCCAGCAGAATTTTATAAGACATTTCAGGAAACACTGAATCTTCAATAACTAGAAGTTATGAATGAAGTTACGTCAAAGAAGAGAATACCTAAACCATGGTCAGAAGCATATATTACACTTATACCAAAGGAAGATACAGACCACAGCAAGTTAAAAACTATAGACCTATGAAACTCAGACTATAAAATCTTTGCTTCAATTTTGGCAGAAAAGCTGAAAAAATATTTAAATAACTT
Source organism: Pseudonaja textilis (assembly GCF_049901715.1). Taxonomy (NCBI): domain Eukaryota; kingdom Metazoa; phylum Chordata; class Lepidosauria; order Squamata; family Elapidae; genus Pseudonaja; species Pseudonaja textilis. The sequence continues at coordinate 55,154,708 of NC_142008.1, read as the reverse complement.
TATTAATCCTCATCGAAATGGATTTCTGCCAAAGAGATGAATTAAAGATAATATGAGAATAATTCTGGATACTTTGGAATACTATGAGGCACATCCTGAAAAGCAAATGGCTCTGATGTTTTTAGATACACAGAAAGCCTTTGACAATGTGAGGTGGCAATTTATGTTACTACAACTGGAACAAATGGGCTTTGGTAAAAAATTATTCAAGCCATAGAAACGATATACTATAAGCAAGCTGCAAAGGTTATGATAAATGGAGAGTTAACAGATTCTATAGATATAAGAAAAGGGTCTAGAGAAGGATGTCCACTGTCGCCTCTGTTGTTTGTGTTGACATTGGAAGTGCTGAATAGGAACATTAGAGAAGAAAAAGAAATAAAAATGAAAATTAAAAAGGAAAAGTACAAATTGCAAGACTTTGCAGATGACCTGGTATTTACACTAGAGGATCCACTGGAAACAGCACCTAAATTAATAGAAAGAATAGAAGAATATGGAAAATTAGCAGATAAATAAAGGTAAAACAAAGATATTAACAAAGAATATATTAGCAAGATGAAAGAAAGAGTTAGAGGAAGTCTTGGAAATCCAGGTCACAAATAAGGCTAAGTATTTAAGGATATATATAACAGTAAGATGCATTGAAGTACATTGAAGGAGGATAATTATCTTAAATTCAAACAACAGATTGCAACAGATTTGATAAAATGGGATATTATTATTATTCATTGGGAGAATATCTATAATTAAGATGAATGTATTGCCTAGAATTTTATATTTATTCCAGACAATTCCAATCAGATTAGGGAAAGAGTTTTTTGAAGACCTAAATAAAATAGCATTAAAATATATTTGGCAGGGAAAGAAGGTGAGAATAAAACTTAAACTGTTACAAGATGCAAGAATAAGAGGAAGTGTCAGTTGGTGTTCCATTCAAAATCCAAGAAAGAAATACTTAGACTCCACTAATTAGAGAAAAGATACCTTTTATTGAAAGTCAAGTGGTAGCAACTAAAAAATTCTGAATCTGAGAAAATGAGCACGTAAATCACATATACAAAGTGATGGCAACGTTCCCACCCCCAATAGTTCAATTGGCTGATTAAAAGTTGTGTACCGCATCATGTGGGCAGCTCCAGGTGGTGATGAGGCCTCTGTCCGTTGACCTTGACATATTTTGATAGAGAATTGCGGCTGCACATAGCATAGGATAGAAGCCTAAGCAAGAAACTTCCCCCCCAACTTATACAGTTCTGTTTTGTAAAAACCTCCAGCTCGCTTCCCACAATCATGTCCCCCATCCTCCCCCCGTTACTTATGACAGTCAAAAGATGCAAAGCAAAGGAAGAAAATCTTGAAGGCTGACAGGAGGATTTGCTTTGACCAATTGGAATTATATTATCAGGTGACAAACTTGATGTAGGTAAAGGACTGGATAATAT
>NC_142008.1:51947727-52085582 GCF_049901715.1 Pseudonaja textilis | reverse complement strand
TTTCAACAATAAATTATGAGAAATGAACAAAAGCTACAAGAAATGGAAAAAAGAATGGAAAAAGAAGAGAAAAGAGTGGAAGAAATGAATGAGAAATTAATCAGGGCAAATAAAGAATTAGAAGCAATGGTTATCATTCTGGAATTGGAAAAAGTGGTCCATTATTTACATTTCCAGAATATAAAAGAAGAAAGAGGAAAAGATCTACCAGAAATGATGGCAGAATTATTGGTGAAAGCTTTGGGAATAGGAAGAGATGAGATGTTAATTGAAATGGATGAGATCTAAAAAATTCATACCAACTATGCAAGACACCACAATTTGCCGAAAGAAATCCACATTAGATTCATTTTTAAAAAATCAATTAGAGACGAGATTCTCCATAGGATAAGAGATGACCCATTAGAGTATAGGGGAAAACAGCTGATAGTGCTGAAACAAATGCTAAACAGAATTAGGGACCTATGAAGACCATACCAATTCTTGACATCCAAATTGACCAGATACAATATTAATTTTAGATGGCTGACTCCAGAGGGATTAATGATCACATGGCAGGAAAAGAAAATTAGAGTGGACACCCTGGACAAAGCAGATGTCTAGAAGCAGATTTTTGCAAGTGCAGGAGTACTAGAAGAAAGAGAAGAAGAAAGAGAACAAGAGTCAAGAATATTGGTTAGAGAAGAGAAAGAAGCACAAGTTAGAGAAGGGGAAAATGAAAAAAGAGAAGAAACTGAAAGCAAAGAGAGAAGACAAAAAGAGTTGAGAGAGGAACTAAGAGAAACCAGAATAACAAGTTTTTATAAACTAGATATAAATAGGAGAATGCAGGAAGAAATTAGGATGTCATCTTTGAATATAAATGGCTTGAACTCTCCTCAAAAAAAGGGGAAAAAACTTTCAATAAATTTAATAAAATGAATCCGGATATAATAGCGATCTAAGAAGTGCACATAAAAGAAAAGCAAAAACATCTATTGGACTACCACTAATTGGGGAACATGTTTACATCACTATTGCAGCATAAGAAAAGAGGGGTAGTATATATTAAAAAATCAATCTCAGCTAAGCAAATCTATAAAGATAATGAAGGCAGGATCCTGATTGTAGAAACAATACTAAGCCAAAAACAAGTGGTGCTAGTAGGAATATACGCCCTGAAGAAGGGATTAGAACAGTTCTACAGGAAACTGCATAATATTATGCGAGAGATAGAATGTGATGACATCTGTATTATCGGGTATTTTAATGCAATAACTAATAAAAATTAGATTTTAAAAGCAATAAAGAAAGAAAAAAAAATAGAAGAATATTATCTAAAACGTTTTTCAAGATGAATTGGGAATTCAAGACATTTGAAGAGAAATTATTCAGGTAGACACCAGTTGTGGTCTAAAATCGATGTGATCTGGATATTGTTGGAATTGCAACAGGAGGTTGAGGAGGCGGAAGTAGATACTAATCTTTGGGCTGATCACAATCCATTGAAAATTAAATGGAAGGGGCAGCTATATTAATAACAAACAAGGAACCATAGACTGTCGATAATAGAATTGCTAGGGTTTTTTTTAATCATTTTTTCTTTTTCTTTCTGTGTGTTGTGTATGTGTTTGTTTGAAATTGAAGAGAAGAACAAAATAGTTCAAGATTCCTATAAAAAGCTATATGATGATAATGAATGCCCCATGGACGAAAATATATTGAAATGTTTTAAGAAAGCAGAGCTGCCAAAAATCTCAGAAGAAATAAGAATATGCTAAATGCGAACATAAAAATGTCAGAACGAATAGAGATATTGAAAAAACAGAAGAATAATAAAACACCAGGCCCTGACGGATTACCGGTAAAAGTATATAAAGAATTACAGGACTCACCAGGTCGAATTTTACTTGAAGTGTTTAATGTAGTTTTAAAAGAAGCAAGAGCAGCATTATCCTGGGCCAAAGCAAATATAGCATTGATTCCAAAAGAAAGTGCAGACTTAATGATTAAAAATTACAGACCCATATATCTATTGCATTCAGATTATAAAATATTTATGGCAATAATTGCTGAAAGATTAAAAAGATTTTTGGATGAATTTATACATGTCGACCACAATGGATTTCTCCCAAAAAGACAAATGCGAAACAATATGAGAACAATATTGGACATTTCAAAATATTATGAAGTTCATTGTGAAAAGGAAGTGGCATTGTTATTTCTAGATGCCCAAAAAGCTTTTGATTGTAACTTTATGTTAAGACAGTTAATTTATAAGGATTTTGGTGATAATTTTATTAATATATTCAGAGTTACATATGCTAGACAAGAGGCCAGAGTTATAGTAAATGGAGAAGCGACACAAAGCTTCAGAATTAAGAAAGGCACAAGACAAGGATGTCCGCTCTCACTGTTACTGTTTATATTGACACTAGAAGTATTGACAAGAATGATTTGAAAAGATCAAATTAGAGGATTAAATATCAAGAAAGAAGTTTATAAATTAGAGGCGTTTGTAGATGACCTTGTATTTATTATAGAGGAACTACTACAATTGGGCCCAAGGATATGGGAGTACTGGAAGAGTATGGGAAAGTAGCTGGATTAAAAATAAATAAAGATAAAACTAAAATGATAGTCAAAATATATCAAATCCAGATTTGGTTGAGAAAATAAGTATTCAAATAGTGAAGAAAGTTAAATACTTGGGAATATGGCTAACAGCAAGGTGCATAACAATTAAGGAGGACAATTATATTGACCAATCAAATAAACAGGGAATTAGAAAGATGGAAAAACCTGCAACTCTTCTTTATGGGGAGAATTGCAGCAATAAAAATGAATATTCTACCCAAAATACTTTTTCTTTTCCAAAATATACCTATAAAATTAAGAAATTAAGAAAGAATATTTCAAAGATTTAAATAAAATAATATTGAAATTTATTTGGCAGGGGAGAAAACCAAGAATCAAATTAAAACTATTTCAAGATGCTAAAGAAAGAAAAGGTGTTGGTTTGCCTGACTGAGAACTGTATTACCACGCCACTACACTAAATTGGGTGCGAGAGTGGATAAATTTAACAAATAGGAGTTATTAACATTGGAAGGCCACACTCTACAATTAGGATGGCATGCCTTTTTATGGGATGAAAGATATAAAGCTCACCAGTACTTCCAGAGGCATTATGTAAGACAGGCTCTGTTTAAGGTATGGATAAAAAGTACACAGCAGAATTACATAAAGACCCCAGTATGGCTCTCAACTTTCGAAGCATTAGTACAGTGGTCACCAACCTGAGGGCTGTAGCCCTCTGGTAGTCCATGAAAACTTTTTGGTGGACCGCAGCGCACTCGTGTCTGCAACAGGTGATACCAGCAGCAGATGGACTAATGCATGTGGGGAGGGAAGGTAGTGTGTGGGAAATCACAGCATTGGAGCCCTTCCTGGGTGTTCTTGGCCTGCAAGGGGTGGGGGAAAATAAACCTCTGAATTGGTGCTGGGTGGTGGGAATCTGATGTCTGGAGACTGACAAGCCATGTGCTGAAGACCAGATGGCTGGCGGGGAGGTAGGGCAATCCTGCAGTGTTGCTAGCAAACCTGTGTCATGACTGCTGCCTTCTGCTTCAGCGCATTGAGGAGGCTAAGCAGCGGGAAGAGTGCGGACCTCCTGAGCTGCAGGAAGCGGCTGCCAGCGATGCCCTCAGGTGAAAATATTGTGAAGGGGAGTCTCGATCCCCTCTTCCTCATCAGAAGCACTCACACGCCCAGCAGGAAGGAGGAGGCTTGGCAGGTGCAAGAGGGGTGATGAGCGCTTTGCGTGTGAGCACTTCTGGTGAGGAAGAGAAGCTCATGGGGGGGGGGTCGAGTCCCCCCTTCACAACATCTTTACCTAAGGGCATTGCTGGCAGCTGCTCAACCTCAATGCGCGGAGGCAGGAGGTAACACCAGTTCAACTTTTCCCCCATCCCCACTCCCTCACAGGCCAGGGTACACCTGGGAAGGGCTCTGATGCTGCGGTCTCCTGTGTGTATCAGTCCATCCGCCGTCAGTATTACCCCACCTCCCCACCAGCCATCTGATCTTCAGCACGTGACTTGTCAGCCTCTGGACATCAGATTTTCTGTGAGAAACAGGTTCAAATGACTCGTATTTAAGATTGCAGAAACAGGCAGCCAAGCTAAGTACCTGAAGGACCCATCCTGTCAGTGGGAGTCATATTAGTGGCCCGCAGGATTTAATATTATGAATTTGGTGGTCCCTGAGTCCCAAAAGTTTGGCAACCCCTGCATTAGTGCATCCAAATTTTATGAACCTGGGGAAAGTTACTACTTACAAAGAACTACTAAATGAAAAGGGGGAACCAAAATCCAGACAGGAACTGAAAGAAGAAGGGATACAACTTGAATGTTGGGCATACTTGCAAATACAATCACAATATAAGAAACACAAGAACAAATGGGACATACAGAGAGAATTGACGGCACTAGATAAAATATTATTAGGAACAGAGGAAAAAGCAATCAAGATAAACTATAAATACCTATTAGAATATAAAATGGAGGAGGAGCAAGTTAAAGAAGTAATGATAGTATGGGCTAAGAACTTTGGTTACAATATTGAATTGGACAACTGGCAAAAGTTATGGGAAAGAAACAGAAAACTAACTTTGGCAACTTCATATAAAGAAAACCAATACAAAATGTTTTACAGATGGCACCTCCCTCCAACAAGATTGGCAAAAATAAGTAAAAATGTATCACTGCAATGTTGGAAGTGTAGCATGGTGATAGGGACCTTGTAAGGCATCCAGAAAGTATCCATGATATCAATCACTCTGAGACATTTCTCTCCAATTGATTTATTTAGAAACAGATCTGGCATGTGAAAGGCAATTTCCCAAGTGAAATTATTTTCGTGCAATACACAGAACCCACCTTCTCTCCTCCCACTTCTACACTTCATAAATCATGAGAATCAATTAACTGCCACTGGAATTTCTTAATATGACATACAGAATAACCTTAAACTTTTCAACTCCTCCAACTTTCTTTAAAAATGTGGCAGCTGAATTTTAAAGCTGACTGGCACCCCCCCTTGAGAACTCCTCCTCCTAAAAGAAAGAAAAAAAAAGAGATACAGGGGTTAACACATTTTCCTTAAACCCCTCTCCCCACCCCCACGAAGACCCTTCGGTTTGTGGGGAAAATCCTCATGGAATTGGTTAACCAATTGATCAGCATGAACATCCCAACTCTTTACCCAACTAGCATCTGAGAGGGGATATCCTTTCCATAAGACCAAATATTGCAATTGGCCACGGTGTAATCGAGAATTGAGAATTTTTTGAATCTCATAATATGTTTCCCCATGTACCGTTCATGGTTTAGGGGGAGCAATTGGCAGTGGTCTTATCATCGATGTAGTAGCTGGTTTTAGTAAACTACAATGGAACACCGGATGATTTTCCCCCAATAGTCAGGGAAGATTTAATTGGACAGTGAAAGGATTGATTATCTTTGAAATTGGAAATGGACCCAAGAATTTTGGACCCAGCTTCTTACTGGGCAGTTTCAACCTAAGATACCTGGTCAACAAATATACTTCGTCCCCTACTTTAAAAGTCGGTTGAAGGGATCTATGTTTATCTGCCTGATTTTTATAATTTTTTGCAGCTTCGGTCAAAGCTTTTTTTGTATCTTCCCATCCTTTCTTTAAAGAGTTCATCCATTCTGTTAGGGACATGAATGAGGGAGGTTGTCTAGGTAATTCTGGCATTGGGACAAAATCCATTCCAATGTTGATTTGGAATGGAGTTAATCCCATGCTGCTATGTACTGCATTATTGTAAGCAACCTTTGCAAAAGGTAATAATTCAGCCCAATTTTCTTGTTTATAATTTACATAGCATCCAATGTATTGTTCAATCATGGTGTTAGCCCTCTCTGCTGCTCCATTACAAGCAGGATGGAAAGCTGATGATAAATGGATTTCAGAAATTCCCTCCAAAATTTTGTGGTAAATTGTACCCCTCTGTCTGATATTACTCTACGAGATACTCCATGTAGTCTATGGATATGTTTCATGAACAGCTTTGCAAGTTTTTTCGCACATGGAAGTCCTTTGCAGGCTATAAAATGGGCCTGTTTAGAGAATAAGTCAATTATAGTCCAAATGATCGTATTCCCTTCACTCTTAGGTAATTCGACAATAAAGTCCATTGCGATCTCTTCCCAAGGTTAGGTTGGTTCAGCAACTTATTGCAGAAGGCCAGGGGTTTTTCCAGTTCTGTGTTTCATTGTGGCACAAATTGAGCAACTTTTTACATAGTCCTCGACATCAGGTTTCATTTTTGGCCACCAGAACTGTCTTCTCAGTAAATGTAGGGTTTTTAGGAATCCGAAGTGGCCTCCCAGCCGGGAGTCGTGGCGATGCTTTAGTACCAGTAGTCTTAGGATTGTGGGTACATAAAGCTTACTCCCTTTCCAAGCTAGTCCATCATTCATTGTCAACTTGGTTTGATGGACTGGGAACCAAGGATTGGTCAATAGGGCCATTTTCAATTCCACAGCCAGCTTATCTTCCAGGTGTTTGGGGTTACGGTTGGCTTGGGCTCGAGTGGTAACTTGGCCTGCCGATTGAGCTTTTGAAATTAAGGTTTGTACTACTTCCTCTCGGTGGCTGTCAAACTGAGGTTTTCTGGACAGAGTGTCCTCCAGTACGTTTTTCCTTCCGGGGATATATTTAATGTTAAAGTTGAATCACTTGAAATATTGGGCCCAGCAGACTTGTTTGGATGATAATCTCCTGGGGTTTTTTAGAGCCTCAAGGTTCTTATGATTAGTCCATATCTCAAAGGTCTCTGGCACCCCTCCTAGAAAATGCCTCCAAGTCAATAAAGCCCATCGTATGGCGAATGGTTCTTTCTCCCAGACCACCCACCTTCACTCTGTGTTTTTGGACACATAAGCACAAGGCATCAGTCACCCTTGAGAGTCCTTTTACAGCAAACAGCTGCCACCGCTACATCACTTGCATCTATCTGGACAATAAAAGGCTTGGTCGCATCTGGGTGCTGGAGGATGGGCTCTGTTGTGAAGAGACGTTTTAAGGCCTTGAAAGCTTTCTGACAGTTTATAGTCCAAGCCAGGGATTGACTTGGCTTTGGTTTGGTAGTATGCCTGTGGCATACATTGGCTGGGTAGTCCCCCTGTATCCTGGCTGGGTGGTGCCTCTCTGGAATAGGGGTTCCTGTGGCCTTGCTGCCAGTTGGGGCTGCATTTTTGATGGCCGGAAGGAAGATGGGTGTGGCCTGGTTCCCTGGCCTGGTTCCCTGGTCAGGTGGAGGAGAAGTGGCTGCTGTCTGTTGTCTGGGCAACCCCCTTCAGACCAGAGCTGGGTTAGTGCTGGCCTGGATAAAATTCCCACCCTGGAGGTGAAGTTGATCATGAATATAACTAGGAATATAATCATATAGAAGTATATTTTCTGCACTATAGGCCATCATAGGCCATGCCTAGCAAAGGTTATAGCTTCCTCTAGCTCTTGCTTAACAGAAACCCACAGGATCACTGATTTAAGGAACTTGAAGTAAGCACATTACTGTAAACAAGGGTGGACATGGAAAATGACTGATGGTCATGATAACTGAATGGTCAAAATATGTTTATCATATCCTCTTTTGTACTTCCTTCTCGGAAAACGATGTTTTTCATGTTTCCCGTATACTCATGGATGTATCAATATCCATATTTGGTAAATATGATAAGATGTATGCCCAGGCCTATGTTGATGTCACAGGGGGTATACAGGAACCATTCCAGGAAGAGCTGGGGGGCTCAGAATTTGTCATGCTAATGCTCTGAACGCTTTGCGCAAAGAAACCTGTATTCTTCCACCTCTCGTGGTCTTGTGTCCTGATTCGGAACAACGATTTGCTGCAACATTTAATGGCAACCGCGGCAGGACGCAAGAGGCCCTGAGGCCCTCTGGAGGGTCCATCCTGACTGCCAGTTATCGGTGAGTTGAAGGGAACATCCCAGGCACCATCGGTCCATTGAATCCGAGGGACTTCCTCAGACTGCTGTTCCCTGGCATCGGCGATTGACGCATCCAAGAACCACTGGAGAGAGGTGAGACGAACAGGACAGGGGCTGGCCAGCTGTGGAGAAGGAAGACGCCTGCAGGCAAGTATTAAAACTGGGGAATAATCCCTCCCTGTAAACAGGGATGGAGGAGAGGACTGATCACCCTCTCTTAAGGTAAGGTGGGAGGAAATGTTAAGTTTGTGTGTGATGAGAGACTACTGCAGTTCCCATTGGTGACCGTGAGTGTCCGGCATTGTGGGTCAGTAGAAAGCGAGTGGCATCCATAGTTCCCATTGGAGACCGTGTGCATCCGGCTCCCTGGGTCAGGCATGTATGTATGTAATCCCTTATTGTGTCTGGAAAAGGAGGGACCCCATACCCTCCTCTCCGATCCCTTTTCCTCATCTGTCTTGTCTGGTTATTTGGGTGGTCCATGGGTGGTGGAGGAAGCAAGCCTGTGACCCTGTTAGAGGTTATGCTAAAGCATTTTAAGCAGGCATACCAATCACAGGACTACGGTTATAAGTGGAGTAGGCTGAAACTGCGAAAAATTCTGTGAGACAGAGTGGCTCACATTTGGGTTTGGTTGGCCCCCTATAGGCACACTAGATATCCCTATAACAGTGCAGGTATACCGCCTAGTCTTCCACCCCACTCTGGGACACCCGGATCAGTCCCCATTCATAGACGTTTGGCTGGATTTTCTGAACCACCCCCCTCCGTGGTTGAAAAAGCTTAAAATGCGACGGTGTAAGGCCCTGTTGTCGCGAAATGTCTCTCTCAAAAAGCTGCAAAAGGTCACACAGGTTTTGCCCAGCTGCCCGGAGGAAACACCTCATCCTCCACCATATGTGCCCCCGGGTGGCTTCGATAGTGGGTCAGAAGGCGAAGAGTCGACAGGGGTATCTGGCTTCATGGCCCAGCTGGACCAGTTGTCTCCCTACGTGAGAAGCCCTTCTAAAACCTCAAAGACAGACCGGTCAATGCAAGCTGACTGATCCCGACAGGCAGCCTCTACTCCAGTGGAGAAGGAGCCTGGCCCTGCCTCACCTGAACCTAGCCTAGCCCCCTCGGACCAACCATCAGCAGTGCCAAGCACCTCATCTATGACCGAACCGGTGGCAGCTAGGACTAGGGCAAAAACAGAACAGCCTTCCTTGATAGCCCCCCTAAGACAGGTGGACCAATTGGCTATCAACCCTAAGAACCCTTCTGAGTCGGTCACACTGTCGCTGTTCCAACATGTGCCTTTTACTTCCTCGGACTTGCTGAATTGGAAGTTACATTATGGCCCATTTAGTGAAAAACCTGCAGAAGTGGCAGATCTGGTAAAAACAATAGTGGACGCCCACAATCCCAACCCGGCTAGATATCCAACAACTCATGGGAATACTGTTCACCCCTGAGGAGAGGGAGAAGATTAGGAATGCAGTAAGTGAGATACTGAAGCCTGATGTTAGATTGTACCATTCCATTAATGACATTATGGAAGAAAAATACCCGTCCAATAACCTGGACTGGGATCTTTACAGGGACGAAGGGAAGGCACAATTGAGAGATTATCAGTCTCTTGTGGTGGGGGCCATCCGCCTCGCAGGGAAGCCTGTAATCAATATGTCAAAGCTCTCTTTAATATTACAAGAACCTACAGAGAGCCCGGAGGCATTTTACACGTGCCTCATTGACGCCTATTGTATGTATACCCCTATTGACCCCACTGACCCAGAGAATGCCCGAATGTTAACTATGGCATTCATCTCCCAGAGTGCCTCAGACGTAAGGCGCAAATTGCAAAGACTCGAGGATGCCTTGGGAAAACCCATGAGTGAACTAATGGAGGTGGCCAGAAAAGTTTTTGCCAATAGGGATAAGGAGGAGGACAGAAAGAGGGATCAGAAAATGCAAAGGAAAGCCGAGTTAATGGCGGCTGCCATGATGTGGACACCAAGAGGCAGAGGGTTCAACCCTACAAGGGGAAGGGGACATAGCCTGCCGAGGGGTGGCGGGCAAGAGCTCGGCTGCAATCAGTGCGCTTTCTGCAGGAAACAAGGACACTGGAAAGGTGAGTGCCCTGAAAGGAACAAAATTGAGAGACCTGTAGACGGAGGAGGAGGACCTCCATGCAATCCCAGAGAAGGCCCCTGGAAAGGGGCCGGGGTAGGCAAGATGCCAGAAGGGGTCTAGGGAGGCCTCCCCTAATGGGTTTGGCACAGGTGGATGAGTGGGACTGAGGCCGACCGGGTTCAGAAAGCCTCCCAGAACCCATGGTCAGCCTAGATATTGGAGGCAAACCAGTAACTTTCTTAGTCGACACGGGCACCACCCGGTCTGTCCTAACTCAACCCTTGGCACAGGCATCCCGACAGGCTATTAATATCCAGGGGACAATCAGGAATATATTGCAACGCCCCTTTCTAGAACCCCTTGAGTTTACCTTGACCCATAACCCACCAGTTTGTATATATGCCTGACTGTCCTGTCCCATTACTGGGAAGGGACCTGCTCTGCAAACTTTGAGCACAAATTTCTTTTAAGGAGGATGGATCCATGAGTATGGGGTACGGGAAAGTAGGCCTGTCTGTACCCCTGGAGGACTCATGGCGGCTCATGGTAGCCAGGGATCTTGGGAACAATGATGAGGACAAGTGGAAACAGTTCAATGTTCCTTATTTGTGGGCTGAGGATAACCTCCCCAGTTTTGCAGCCCACTATCCTCCTATCCTAATGGAAGAGGTGCCAATGAAAGTGCCTGTACGAATCCGGCAAAGGGCGTACCCCTGCCATGTCATGCAAGCCATCCAAGATATTATTGACTTGTATCTGGAACACCATATCTTAGTGCCTACTGAGTCACCCTGGAATACCCCCATATTGCCCATCCCGAAAGGGGATGGCCGCTTCCGACCAGTTCAGGATTTGAGGACTGTTAACTTAGCCACAGTAACCATTCATCCGGTGGTCCCGAACCCCTATGTAATACTGGGCCTGATTCCCCGGGCCGCCCAATGGTTTTTGGTCATAGATTTAAAGGATGCCTTCTTCACAATACCAATATATGAAAATAGTCAGTATCTGTTTGCTTTTGAATGGGAGAGCCCCACCACGGGTCGGAAATCATTGCACTAGTAGGTCTCATTGCTGCAGGTTGTATGATTTTGCCATGTGTACTCCCCATTTTTGTACGGACTATTTCAAGTAGCCTCTCCTTGCTGGTGGAAAAGAAGTCCACCGAAAAGGCCATGGCCTTATGGGCACATGATCAGGTCGGGACTTATGAAGAGCTCCTCCCCCTATATAATGCCACCCAGGAATATGAAACTACACAGTAATCTATCGATTAAGGTGAAGTTTCAAAGGGGGGAATGAAGTGGACCATGAATATAACTAGGAATATAATCATATAAAAATATATTTTCTACACTATAGGCCATAATAGGCCATGCCTAGCAAAGGTTATAGCTTCCTCTAGCTCTTGCTTAACAGAAACCCACAGGGTCGCTGATTTAAGGAACTTGAAGTAAGCACATTACTGTAAACAAGGGTGGACATGGAAAATGACTGATGGTGTAAGATAACTGAATAGTCAAAATATGTTTATCATATCCTCTTTTGTACTTCCTTCTCGGAAAACGATGTTTTTCATGTTTCCCGTATACTCATGCATGTATTGATATCCATATTTGGTAAATATGATAAGATGTATGCCCAGGCCTATGTTGATGTCACAGGGGGTATATAGGAACCATTCCAGGAAGAGCTGGGGGGCTCAGAATTTGTCATGCTAATGCTCTGAACACTTTGCGCAAATAAACCTGTATTCTTCCACCTCTCGTGGTCTTGTGTCCTGATTTGGAACCACGATTTGCTGCAACAGAGGGATACTCTCTGCAGGGGGCAAAATTCCCTCTGGAAAATGAGGAGATTGCCTCAGAGGCTTCCTCCAATGGCATCTGTATAGTCTCCTCCCTCCAATCAGACAGAATAGCAATCTGCCTGGGGCTCAAGAAAGATTTCTCTTCAACCAGCTGGGTTACCTCTGGGTTATAACAACTTCTTGAGTTGAAATGCTTTGGTATAGCTCCCAAACCTCTTTCCTCTACTGTCATTCTGAAAACATCCATCATCTCCTCCAAACAAAGGCTTGCAGATTCAATTAATGTACCGGAGGGAGGGCCCCCATACTCTCCCCCCTGCATATCTCCAACTTAGGCTGATTGTTCATAATTCTCCATCTCAGGAAAAAGAACTCCAGGGTATCAGCCAAGCCCCTTCAAAAAATAAAAAGTAGACTTGGGAAATAAATGTAAGGCATCCAGAAAGTATCCATGATATCAATCACTCCAACACATTTCTCTCCAATTGATTTATTTAGAAACAGATCTGGCATGTGAAAGGCAATTTCCCAAGTGAAATTATTTTCGTGCGTTACACAGAATCCACCTTTTCTCCTCCCTCCTCTGTTCTCACTTCTACACTTCATAAATCATGAGAACCAATTAACTGCCCCTGGAATTTCTTAATATGACATACAAAATAACCTTGAACTTTTCAACTCCTCCAACTCTCTTAAAAAAAATGTGGCAGCTGAATTTTAAAGCTGACAGGCCTACTATTACATATGGTGGACATATATAAAAGCAAAAGAGTGGCAGATAAAAGTATGGTTGGAAGAGATAAAAAATAGAGTTTGGACCAGAAGTGTTCCTATTGGGAATTATAGATGAGAAATATAGTAAAGGAATAATATGCTTAAAGTTGCATGTAACAGCTGCAAGATTGGTTTATGCCCAAAACTGGAAGAATGAGGACATCCCCGTCAAAAGTGAAATAATAAGGAAAATATTAATCTGTTCAGAGATGGACAGACTAACTCTAGAAATTAAGGCTAAGGGTGAGACAGAGTATTATGAAGTCTGGAGCAAAATGTATCAGTGATTGGAATCAAGGAAAATAAGAAATTGTTGATGCTTTATAGGAATGAAGGTTAAAGTTACGCAGGCTAAAGAAAATGAAATATAAAGGATGATTATGATATGAATATAAGGATTATAAGGGGGAAAAGGAGATGAAAAAGAAGTTAGGTTATAAATATGTATATAAATGTAAATAGATACAAATATGTAACTAGCATTAAATTAACAATGTAGGAAAAAGGAAAGATCAACTGTTGTATCTATTTTTATGTTATAGTATATATGGCCAAAATGATTGCCAAGAAAATCGCACCGTGTTCAATTGTTTTTATGTTTACTTAAAGAATTTATATGATCAAGAGTTAATATCAGAAGAGAAAATAAAACAATACTTAGAAAAAGTGGAGTTACCTAAAATATCTTAAATAGTCAAAGCATCGTTAGAAGAATCTATATATATGATGGAACTGACAGAAGCAATTAAGAGGCAAAAGAATGGGAAGAACCAGGACTGGATGGGCTGCCAACGGAACTATACAAAGAATTGCAAGACACCCTGTGTAAACCAATGTTGGAAGTATTTAATGGACTTCTGTTAGAGGCTAAGGTACTGAATTCATGGATGGAAGCATATATTACCCTCATACCTAAAGAAGAGGCAGATTTACAACAAATAAAAAACTATAGATCTATATCCTTGTTAAATGTGGATTATAAAATATTTGAATCAATAATTGCAGAAAGACTAAAAAGATTTGTAAACCAATTCATGCATCCAGATCAAAATGGTTTTCTACCTAAGAGACAAATTAAAGATAATACGAGAATAATTTTAAATATCTTGGAGTATTATGAAGCACATCCAGAGAAGTAAATGGCGCTGATCTTTTTAGATGCCCAAATAGAGTTTGATAATGTGAACTGGCATTATGTTAGAACAGTTAAAAAGGATGGATTTTGGGGAGAGATTTGTTGAACTGATTAAGGCAATATATCATAAGCAAACTGCAAAAGCGATGGTAAATGAAGATATGACTGAGAAAGTTAACCTTAAGAAGGGTACAAGATAAGGATGTCCCCTATCCCCCTTACTGTTTATATTGACATTGGAAGTATTAAATAGAAATAGTATGCAAGATACAGAAATAAAAGGCATAGGGATTAAAAGGGAACAGTATAAATTACAAGTGTTGCAGATGATCTGGTTTTTATTCTAGAAGAGCTATTAACAACAGGGCTTAAATTAATAAAAAGAATAGAAGAATATGAAGAACTGGCAGGCCTGAAAATAAACAAAGAGAAAATAAAGATTTTAGTTAAAAACTTTTCGGAAAAGCAAAAACAAGAATTAATGAAGAGACTAGATATTCAGATTATAAAGACAGTTAAATACTTAGGGATTCAGTTGACAGCAAAATGTATAACAATTAAGGAAGATAACTATTACAAATTGTTGAAACAAATCCAAATACATCTGGAAAAGTGGAAGACTCTGCAACTATCACTGGTAGGAGGAGTAGCAACAATTAAAATGAATATTTTGCCAACATTATTGTATTTATTTCAAACAATACTGATAAAGCTGCAAAAAATATTTTGAGGAACTTAATAAAATAATACATAAGTATATCTGCCAAAGGAAAAAAAAAGCAAGAATTGGTTTGAAAATGATGCCAGATACAAGAAATAGAGGAGGTTTTGAACTACCAAACTGGGAATTGTACTATCAGGCTGCTATATTAACATGAACGAAAGAGTGGATTGTATTGAGAAATATAAGATTACTGACTTTGGAAGGACATGGTTTGCAACTGGGGTGGCTTTCTTGTGGTAAGGCAAAAATAAGATACATGGATATTTTTACATTACATAAGGAACGCACTAATGTTGATGTGAGAGAAAACCAAAGAACAATACTGTTTGAGGATTCCAATCTGGCTTTCAACAATGGAAGCATTGACTCACCCAAATATAATTAATATGGGTAATATTATTAAATATAAAGACATTTTGAATGAAAAAGGGGAACTGTAAGCACTGGACTTTTCCTCTTCAACCGAAAAAAAATGAACTTCTGAAAGCTAGGCACTTCAAAAGGAATTCTTATTGAAAGGAAGAAATCCCAGTACTAGTCAAAGCAGAATCTAAGACGTTTCCAAGCATACAGTAATAGATAAAGGGAGTTAGATCCCCTCCCCTTATTTAGATGTTGATTTAGACAATCAAAGAACCAACATGTTAATTCCCCCCTCCCCTTTTCTGGGAACGTATCTTAGAAGAGGTTCTCGGGGAGTATCTTCCAGAGCTGGAATTTTTATGGTCCCTTCTCCTCTTGCTATCTCTCCAAGAGGTGACAAGTTTCTAGACAACTGGCTCCAGTCCTCCAGTTGTATATCATGTGCACGTTATACAGATTCAAGATGATGTTTAATATATTCAGGTTACATAAAAAAGGATTACTTGTACCAACTCCCCGCCCCCTTCTTCTTCAATCTAAGAATGGCAGATACATGGATCTGACAGGAACTCAAAACAAAAGAAGAAATGAGCGAGCTAGGGATCGCTATAACATGGTATTCACGAGTGCAGATGCAATCTAGATATGAGAAAGATGCTAAATCAGAGGGTTTTTATAAATAATTAAAAGTGTTAAATAAAATCCTTATAAGAATAGAAGAAAGGTGAATAAAGTAACTGTATAGTTATATATTGGGTATAAAGTTGGAAGAGGAACAAGTAATGGAGACAATGGGTGAAAAATTTTGGTTACATGATAGAATTAGATAAATGGCAGAAATTGTGGGATGGGAACTATAGATTAACGATGTCAACGGCAAATAAAGAGAATTTGTATAAGATGTTTTACAGATGGCATTTTGCATCTGTGAGGTTAGCAAAGAAGTTTTAAGACAAATCAGCTAAATATTGGAAATGCCACCAGATACCTACTATCATATGTGGTGGACATGTGGAGAAGCAAAGAAATATTGGATGAAAATAAAGACATGATTGGAAGAGATAATAAAACAACATATTGAGTTAAAACCAGAATTATTTCTGTTAGGGATTTTACCTGAAATGTATAATAAAGAGAATGTATATTTAATTCTTAACGTATTAACTGCAGCTAGAATTGTATTTGCACAACATTGGAAAGGGGAGAAGATTCCCCACAGATGAGGAGGTAATTAGGAAAATATTAGAATGTGCAGAGATGAATAGATTAACAGTAGCAATTTAGGAAAAAGAACAAACTGAGTACTATATGATATGGAAAACATTTTATCAATGGTTAGAGAACAAAAAAGGAAGTTAGAAATGAAGAATAATAATGGAGAATAGAAAATAAGATAAGATAGAGATATACATAAGATAATAATTGTTACTATACCTATGATGAGAATAATGAGATGTAAAGTTAATAAGGTATTATCACCAGAAGAAATGTTCAGCTGTTTATTTTAATCCTAAATTTAGAAAAATAATGTCAATATGAAAGTGAATGTTGTAAAAGGGTGAAAAATGTAGCACAAAGGCATTTGTGCCCAGATGACACACTGCTTGAGAAAAAAAATGGAATGTATTTTTGAAACTGAAAAATAAAAACTTATTATAAAAAAGTGGCATTTTAGAAATCATAATTTCTAGAGGGCATCCATTTGGGGAAAGCTTCTCTAGACATTAACCATGGTGTTCGTTCACCTATTTGCCTATGCCTCATTCAATTATATGCATGTTATCAGCTAGGTTTTAAATGTAATCTGAATTGCCTCTTTATAGTGTATAAAAAAGTTGTAGATCAGACAAATAATTACAACATCTACTTATTAAATTTTTGCTCAACAAGACAAGTTCTGTAGTGAAAGAAGGGAAAAAAGAATTCTAGAAGCTAACAATATAGCTATTATACTGTACGTACAGTAAAATATATCTATTATCCAACTAATTCAGTCTTTCCAACTAAGGCCTTTCAAATGTCCAATAAATTTTGGAAGTTGTCATCTTATCTATATAGATAAAAAAATTCAAGGCCTGTATTCAGTCTAGTAGTCACCTTCCTCTTAAGCTAATGAACTTGGACATTAGGTGTTAAAGTTCATTTTAAATAACTGTTTCCTTCAAAAATTAATAATGTCATTTTTCTTCTCCTTATTTTTAGATTTCCAAGTGTAGTACAAAATGCCAACCATTGTCACCTTAATCTTTCTGCTTTTAAGCATTGCAATTATTGTTACTATAACTCTTGTTCAGGTGAATCGGAAACAGATCCTTTCTCCAGGTCTAAAGGTAGGCTTAAATAATAAGGTAGGACTTTTGCAACATCTGATGTTTAACTGAGATATTAATTGCTGAGGCAATGACCTAATATTGAAAGCAAATTACCTGAAAATGTTTAGCCCAAGAAGAAACTGGGCTAAACATTTTCAGGTAATTTGCTTTCAGTACAGCTAGTTTCCACACTTAGCCAAAAACATGAGTGGCACTGTGCAAATTTAAACCTGGATACTTCTTTTTTCTAGATGTTCTCCAGATATGCTGCACTTTAACAACTATAATCCTTAACCAACACTTCGTTTGCTAAACAAAGCATTGTATTTTACAATACTTTATAACTAAATAAAAATGTTAAACTGGATAATATTTCTGAACAATTATTATTAAAAATCTGAAGCAATTCATAGAGAGACTATACAGCTCCTTGTGAAAGATGCATTTTAATTATACAAATTTTCCTTAAGACAAGATTTGGATTTGATGGGTGTAACAAATAACTTCCTGTACCAGTTACAACTTGTTAATGGCACTATTCTTCTAACTACCAATTCCAAAGTAGAAAAAGGGGTGGGTGGAATTACTGATAGAGTAAGTTCAGAATTTGAAATGCATTACAAGTGCAATTCTGTTGAAGAAATTAATGGAACTCTAAGCGGCAATAACCTTTTTCAGACTCACACAGAAACCTGAAAAAAATTGCACTGTTTTAATGAAATTCAGAATGGTGGCTGGCTGTGATCCAAAACATGTCTTCTGAATCATTGTAAACAATAGTTAAGGGAAAACAGTTCTAGTTCTAAACAGAGCAGTAGAGCAGGACAGGAAATAAATTGTGTTCCCTGTAATATTTTGGACTTGTGCCATTTGCTTCTTTTAAAAACTAATCTTCACTAGCCATATAGTACTTTGCAATTAGTGCTACAATTCCAAACAAGTTTACTTATTTCCAAATAAATAATTAAGAAAGTCTTCTGGAGCTCATCGGGATTTGTTCCCTGATCCAGTCTGTTTATGATTGCTGTCTAAAATACTTTATTTCTTATAAAACAAGACATATAAAACATGTTGTTAAATATACTGCTCTGGGGGCCTCTGAACTCAATGGACAATATTACTAGCTTAGAATATTACTGTAATAATAATAGTTTTTGTTCACTTGGTCACACATGGATCACCTTTATTGTTTCTGTGTGAATCACAAGTATATGAGCATGAGAATTCCATTGTATATATTCACCCTGGATTACAAGATGGAGCTTGAAAGAATATTGTAAATCCTCAAAAGTCAGATAGATACTGTAGCTGTTAAGTCGGGTAGATCGGTTCGCATTGAGAGGCGAGACTCGGAGTGAATATTCAGCTCTTTATTGTGAGTGCAGGAATGGAACAGAATAGGCTTGCGAGCTGCTTGGCTTTATACAGCCGGCCGGCGGCTCGGCGGCCAATGGCAGCGCTTTGAATCTCCCGTGATCGGCTCGGCCAATCGCGGTAGATTCTTAGCGCTCCAATCACAGGAGTTCAGTCAGCCAATCACATTGCGGCCCGGGTGGACCAATCGGAATGTCAGTCTTCAAGAATGTTAATACAGAACACCCCTCCCCTCATGGTTTCGTCCGACGCAGCGTGGTGACGTAGTCACGCAGGTAGGCGGGGCTCCGTACTTGCCTGGTTGACCTGCGCGGCTCAGTCTGTGTGTGATCGTCGGCCGGTTTGGACGGGCTCCGCGTCGCTCTCAACTCTTCCGATGGAACCGCCTGGAAGGGTGAGCCGGGCCTGTCGCTGCAGCTCCCGCCCGGACTACCTGGGTTGGTCGAGCTGCAGTTCCTGCTGCTCCCGCCTGGTCTTTCTGGACTGGTTGAGCTGGCTTGGCTGTACCTTCCAGGTGAAGCTCCCATCTGCGACAGCTCGAGGTCTGCTGGTGAGTATGGTTGGTTTATTTGGACGTTGCTATCTTTTGGTGGGGGGTGTTCGGCTTGCGTTTGGGGGTGTACCGCTGGCCTTTCCGGCCTTTTGTCGTTTCCCTGCTTGGTTGTTGTGGCTCCCCCTCCCTCTCTGCTTTCTGTGGTTGTTGTTGTTGAGGTGTCGGGGGTGTTGGCAGCTAGCCTAGACCGTAGCTGGTTGATGTGCCGCTTCCAGCTTCTTCCATCCGTGGTTTGGAGTCTGTATGACCGGGGGCCGGTTACCTGTGTTATTTGCGCGGGTACCCAGAGTGGGTCTCCCGTGAAGTTCTTTGCATAGACTGTGTCCCCGATGTTGAATGCCCGGTGCCGGCTGGAGGAATCTGGGGGTTTCTCCGGGTTGTAGGTGGGGTGTAGCCGGTCCAGCGAGGACCTCAATTTCCTCCCCATCAGTAGTTCTGCTGGGCTTTTGTTTGTGGTCGTGCTGGGCATAATATGCTGTATGAGTAGCATTCTGTTTATCTTTTCTTGAATGTCGCCGGTTTCAATTTTCTGGATGGTTTTCTTTGTGTATTGGACCATCCGTTCCACCCGTCCATTCGCCGCCGGGTGAGCCGTCGAGGTTAGGGCGTGTCTGATGCCCCGCTCGGCCAGGTATCTTTCAAATGCCAGTGCCGTGAACTGCGGGCCGTTATCCGACACTAAGACATCCGGCAACCCATGTGTCGCAAAGAGTCTGTTAAGCTTATCGATGACCGCTTCTGTTGTTGTTGTCCTCATGATGCTTACCTCCAGCCAGTTGGAGTAGGCGTCCACAATGATGAGGGATGTATGCCCCTTGGTTGGCCCGGTAAAGTCTATGTGTATTCGCGACCACGGTCCTCTGGGGGTTTCCCATTCCAGGACTGGAGTGGCTGGGTGGGTGGGTCTCGTCTCTTGGCACCTGTTGCACCCAGCGACCCATGTCTCGATTTGCTTGTCCATCCCTGGCCACCAAGCGTAACTTCTGGCCAGGGCTTTCATCTTGACAATGCCCGGGTGCCCCTCATGTAGCATTTCCAGTACCCTTTTCTGTAGTGTCTCTGGTATAACTACCCGGTCTCCCCAGAGTATGCACCCTTTTTGTGTGAACAGCTCGGTTTGCCGGTTCCTGAAGGCTTTGAACTGTTCGCTGTCCTCATTTTCCGGCCACCCCCGCTCTACCCAGCTCAATACCTGCGCCAGCCGTTTGTCTTTATTTGTTTCTCGGGCAATGTCTGGCACGGTTAAGAGCGGGCTGGGTAGAGTCTCTATTTGCAGGGTCGTTGTCGTGGGTGCTGGGTCGTCGTCTAAGTCTGGTAGGGGTGACCGGCTTAGTGCGTCTGCGTGTGGGATATTCTTGCCGGGCCGGTGTGACAGTTCATACGAGTAAGCGGCAAGGAACTCGGACCACCTTGTCATCCGGGGTGACAGGATGTTTGGGGCGGCCTTGTTCCCTGCCAGTATTCTGAGTAAGGGTTTATGGTCCATAATGATTGAAAAGGTCCTACCGTAAAGGTACTCGTGGAACCTTTTCACTCCGGAGACGATGGCGAGGGCTTCTTTGTCCAGCTGGCTGTAATTTCTCTCCGGTCTGGTCAGCGTTCTCGAGAAGAAGGCGATGGGTGCTTCCTTCCCATTGGGTAGGGTGTGACTGAGGACTGCTCCGATGCCGAAGGGCGACGTGTCGCATGTCACCGTTAGCGGCAGGGTCTCGCTATACTGGATCAGGACCACGTCTGATGTTAGCAGGTTTTTTGTCTGTTGGAATGCAGTCTCCTCCCACTTCCCCCAGGTCCAGGTGGCTGCTTTATCGAGTAGCCGGTGCAGGGGTTCCGCCACAGTTGCCTTCTGGGGTAGGAAAACATTGTAAAAGTTAAGCAGTCCCAAGAATGCCTGAAGTTCCACCTTGTTTGTTGGTTTGGGGGCTTCCTTGATGGCTCTGAGTTTCTTTCTGGTTGGGTGGATTCCGTGCCGGTCTAGGAGGTACCCCAGGAATTCGACCCTCTCGGTGTAGAGTTGGCTTTTTTTTTTTTTTTACTTTAAGGCCGGCGTCTTTGAATTTTTTCAGCACCACCCTTAAACGGGTTTCCAATTGTTCCTTGTTGGCAGCTGTGACCAGCATGTCATCAAAGTAGGGGACCACTCCTTTATTCCCTGGAGGAGTCTTTCCATGAGGCTTTGGAAGACTCCTGGGGCGACGCTGACTCCAAATTGGAGTCGGTTGCATCGGAAGGCCCCCCGGTGTGTGACAATCGTTTGCGCTTCAGCTGTCTTGGCATCGACTGGCAGTTGTTGGTAGGCTTGCGCCAGGTCAAGTTTTGCGAAGACCCGGCCTCCCCCCAGTGAGTGCAGAAGGTGCTGTACTACTGGGATGGGGTAGGCGCTTTGCTGTAGCGCGTGGTTGAGGGTGGCCTTATAGTCACCGCAGATTCTTATGGAGCCATCAGGTTTGATGGGGGTGACTATGGGCGTTTCCCAGCGGGCATGGTCAATTGGCTCTAAAACCCCTTGCGCGACGAGCTTGTCTAGTTGCTCGTCAATTTTCGGTTTGAGCGCGAATGGCACTCGCCGCGGTTTGAGGCGGATCGAGGCGATGTTAGGGTTAAGGTTGAAGGAGATAGGGGCCCCTCGGTACTTGCCTAGAGAGTCATCAAAGACCTCCTGGAAGTCCCTCACGAGCGTCACTTCCCAGTCAGCCTCGTCTGTGTGGTGGATGCCCGTCACTTCTATTCCCAGCAGGGAGAACCATTGCAGGCCAAGCAAGCTGGGGCGGTCTTTGTCTACGACTGTGAGTGGCAATACCTCGGTGTGGTTTTTGAAGGTGACTTTAAGGTGTCCGATGCCGGCCACAGGGATGCAGTTTCCCAGGATTAGTTTTTGGTCGTCGAGCTCATGGCGGCGGATGGTTGGCACTAGGTGCTTGATTGTGCGCCAAGAGACCATGGAGAGGTAGGACCCGGAGTCCACTTCCATCTTGCAGGGCTGGTCTTCGATGCTCACCTCCACATGTACTTTTCGGGCATCCATGGTCGATGAGTGGTCAATGACGACCGTCTGGTGGGTTTCTTCACGCCGCTGTGCTTCACTGAGTCATCTGTTGTGGCCATCGCGGCTCCATCGGCTCTCGGTTTGGCGGTCTCAGTTTCTGGGGGGTGCCATCTCGTTGTCGGGGGCTGCTGCTTCGTTGTTGTGGGCTGTAGTTTTTCTTGTTCCGGCACACCTTGGCGATGTGCCCCCGCTTCTCGCAATGCTGGCATATGGCGTCGAGGAAATGGCATTCAGACCGGGGGTGGTCGCCGCCGCAGCCGGCGCAATGGAATCCCAACTTACGTCCCCTCCGATCCTGCCAGTCGCGCTCAGCCTGTAGCTGGTGGATCTCCTCCTCCTCGTCATCGGTGTCGGATTGGGGGTCGATGTCGCTGTGATGTGTGGTTGTTTCTCAGCGGCTGGCTTCTCTGGGCCTCGCTGGTGCTGGGGTCGCTTCGTTGCTTGGCGGTCATTCAGTTGTGTTCGCCTGCCGCATCCGGGCTGCCGATTGGCGGGTGGCCTCGGCTGCAGTTGCCTCGGCGAGGGCGTCGGCGAGGGAGATGTCGCCCTTGGCCATCAGCCGGCTTTGCAGCACAGGGTCTCTGAGTCCGAGCACAACTCGATCACGTAATGCCTCGTCCAGGTCAGCAAACCCACATAAACCCCCTAGGTTCCTTAGCTGGGCCACAAAATCGCCTATGGTTTCACTCTCGCGCTGATCTCACTGGTAGAAGTCGTGCCTACGGATGAGTATGGGCACGGCAGGGGCATAATGGCGGCGCAAGATGGGCTCGAGGTCAGCCCAGTCCATTTCTTTTACGTTGGCGGGCTTTGCCAGTGCCTTGGCCATCTTGAATACCACGGGGCCACAGTGCGTCAGGAACATGGCCCGTTTTCTCTGCCCGTTTGCATCCTTGAGATTGCTGCATTCCAGGAACATCTGGAAGCGATTGGTGTACGATTCCCAGTCCTCGGTGGCTGGGTCGAATGGAGCGGGTGGCGGGGTGCTGCTGGCCATCTTGTGGGTCGTTGTGCGCCGTTTGCCACGTGCTGGTTGGTTCCTCGCCTCACGATCCCACCTTCGTCGCCAGTGTTAAGTCGGGTAGATCGGTTCGCATTGAGAGGCGAGACTCGGAGTGAACATTCAGCTCTTTATTGTGAGTGCAGGAATGGAACAGAATAGGCTTGCGAGCCACTTGGCTTTATATAGCCGGCCGGCGGCTCGGCAGCCAATGGCAGCGCTTTGAATCTCCCGCAATCGGCTCGGCCAATCGTGGTAGATTCTTAGCGCTCCAATTACAGGAGTTCAGTCAGCCAATCACATTGCGGTCCAGGTGGACCAATCAGAATGCGAGTCTTCAAGAATGTTAATACAGAACAATAGCCTCAATGAAAGAAAAATGAAACTCATTTTGTGAATGCTAAGAGGCATTACATTTTTTCTGTTTTAATAGTTGTGCCTCCTGCTGCATAGTAAGTTGTTTTTTTGGCATGAAAGAAGGTTTGTACAGTGAAGCTCTGGTTTGAATTATTTTGCTGCCTAAAGGCAAAGGCAGGCTGATCCAAACATTCCATATTCAGATATTAATCTGACAGTGGCATTTTATTTATTTAGAAAATTTATATTGCTGCCTAGTCACACATGGTGACTCAAGGTGGCTTACAATGCTATAAAAAACCATATAAAAGAAATAAAAATAATAAAAAGTAAAATAATAAAACAATAAACCCTCCACCCCGGTGATAACACACATTCCCACTAGCCATTTAATGGGCTCCATCCCTCTCTGTGTTCCCCACCCCAAACTAGCAGAATTACATCTTCAGGGACTTTCAAAAGAGCATTAGAGTGAGGGCCAGTCTAATCTCCAGGGGGATGATGTTCCAGAGAGAGGGAATCACCATGGAGAAGGCCCTTCTTTTGGATCCTCCAGATGAATCTCATTAAGGGACAGGACTGGTAACATTCCTTGCTTCCCTGCTCTACTGGGTTGGGTAGATGAGATCAGCAACAGATGATCCCTCAGATAACCTGGTCCCAAGCTTTAAAGGTGACAACCAGCATCTTGGATTGTACCAAGAAGCAAATTGGCAACCAATGCAGTTCCCGCAGGAGAGGTGAAACCATGCAGGCTGCTGCATTTTTACCAACTGGAGCTTCTGAATGCTTTTTAGGAGCAGCCCCATGTAGAGTGTGTTGCAATAGTTAAGATGGGAAGTGAGTAGGGCATGAGTAAACATGAGTAGGAATTGTTGGCTTCAGAACTTGCTCAGTGCTCATTTGAGCAAAGTCTAAAGTGCAGCAGTTATAACATTAGTATCATGCAGGATGTGGATAGAATCATACAGAGGTGGTATTCAGCAGGTTCTGACCAGTTCTGGAGAACTGGTAGCAGAAAATGTGAGTAGTCCGGAGAACTAGCAAATACCATCTCTGACTGGCTGCACCTCCATCTGTTCTCTGCCTTCTGAGTTCCAGCTGATCGGCTGGCTCTTCTTTTGTTGCCTTGCAGAGGAGAACGGAGCTGGAAATCAGGTTAGTGGGGTGGGCGGGAATGGAGATTGTACAGTATCCTTTCCTTGCCATGCCCACCAAGCCATACCATGCCCACCAAGCCATGCCCACTGTTGTAGAGCGATGGTAAGGAAGAGGCAGAAGCCAGAGCGTACAACGAACAAGGCTTTATTGCAGAGAATAAAGGGCTGTCGCGTCTGCTTGCTAACTAGCAGACTAGCTGGCGACAACCGGGCTGGCTCTGCTCGACAGCCGGCTTTTATAGCCGACTGTCAAACGGAGCCAGCCAATGGGAGCGGCTGGTGCTCCCGCTCAAACAGCGGACCTGGTTGGGAACTCCAACCAGATCCACAGACATAACACTCCTTTCCCCCAGCTGGGAACATGCGTAGTCCTGTAGGTAAGTAGGTGGTCTGCGCTGGCGACAAGAACGTCGCGGCTCGGGTAAACTGTTGGCTGGTGTCAAGTCCAGGCCCTCGGGACACGCCTCGATGGTCGTTGGGGCATGAGCTTGACCTGGCGTAGTGTTCTGAGCGTTCGGTGATTCCCCCTGTTCGGGCTGACCTGGGCGAGTCGCTAGGTCTGGTTGGCAAACTGGCTCGCTCGGCTGTTGGTTCGGTGATTCTAGCCGGAAACTCGGGTCCTCCAGCAAACTCTCCTGATCGACGGGGAAGGCCGAGTCCCACAGGGAGCTTCCGTCTGGCACCGGCAGGGAGACTTTGGCACTGGCAGGTTGGGTTGGGTCGGTATCGGCCGCACTTCTCCGTCGCCTTCTGAGTTGGTCCACGTGTCTCCGCCACAAGCGTCCATCTTCCAGGAGGACCCTGTAGGATCTTGGACCTGTGACTGACACGACTTGACCTGGTACCCACAAAGGATCCCCCGCATAGTTCCTGGCGTACACCAGGTCATGCAAGGCAAAGTCTCTGACCAGACTGTCAGACTCTAAAGGGGTGTCTGGGCAGTAGTGGGGGTATAACCTGTCCAGGGTGGTCCTAAGGCGTCTCCCCATCAAGAGTTTGGCAGGGGATTTGTTAGTAGTGGTGCAAGGCGTCGTATGTTGGCTGAGAAGGTAACGAGACAGTTTAGAGTGCCGGTTTTCCTGGCCAAACCTGGAGAGTGCCTCCTTGGCTGACCTGACTGCCCTCTCAGCCATCCCGTTGCTAGCGGGGTGAAAGGGAGCTGTAAGGATGTGTCTGATGCCCAAGTTAGCAACGTACATACTGAACTCACATGATGTGCACTGCGGGCCATTGTCAGACACCAGCGTGTCAGGGAGTCCATGGGTGGCAAATAAACGGGTCAGGGCTTTAACTATTGCTTGGGTGGTGGTCGTGGGAAGCAGGGCCAAGTCTATCCACTTGGAGTAGGAGTCCACGACCACCAAGAAGGTCCTGCCATGCACCGGTCCCGCCAGGTCGATGTGCAGGCGAGACCAAGGGGCACTAGCACTTTCCCACTTGGTGGGCGTGGCAGCTGGTGGGGCAGCCCTGGTTTCTTGGCAAGGTTGGCATGAGCTTACCCAGCTGGCGATTTGGGCATCCATGCCGGGCCACCAAACGTAGCTGCGGGCCAAAGCCTTCATCCTTACGATGCCCGGGTGGCCCCTCGTGGAAGCACCTTCAGGATGGGTACACGAAGGGTGGCTGGAATGACTACTCTTGTACCCCATAATAGACATCCCTGTAGCTTCGACAGTTCCTGCTGACGGGTTTTAAAAGGAGCAAAGTCAACTGTACATTGAGTTTCCGGCCACCCCCTTCCCACCCAGTCCAGAACCTGGGCAATTATCTTGTCTTTTTTTGAGTGCGCAGCAATGTCCTCAGCTGTCACTGGCAGTTTAAGTTCGTTGACCTCAAAGATGGCGTGAATCGGTGCTGGGTCTTCGACTGGGACTGGTAGGGGGCAGCGACTAAGGGCATCGGCGTGACTCAAGTTCTTGCCAGGTCAATGCACCAACTTGAATGAGTAAGCAGCCAGAAACAAAGTCCATCTGGTCATTCTGGGTGAAAGTACCTGCGGGGTTTGCTTATCTCCAGATAAGAGTCCCAGGAGAGGTTTATGGTCAGTTACCAGTTCAAAATGGTGCCCAAACAAAAATTCATGGAACTTTTTAACTGCAGCAACCGCAGCCAGGGCCTCTTTATCTATTTGACTGTAGTTCCTTTCTGCCATAGAGAAGGTCCTAGAGAAGAAGGCAATTGGTGCCTCGGAGCCGTTGGGAAGTCTGTGGCTTAGGACAGCCCCAATCCCAAAAGGGGATGCGTCAGCAGCTAGGACCAGGGGGAGTCGTTGATCAAACTGAATTAAGACTGCCTCCGATGTGAGTAAGGATTTGACTGACTTGAAAGCATGGGCTTCTTTGGGTCCCCAATGCCCGGGTGAGTCTTTATCTAACAGTCTATGTAAGGGTTCAGCGACAGATGCTTTGTGCGGGAGAAATGAGGCGTAAAAGTTTAGTAGCCTCAGAAAAGCTTGGAGCTCTGTCTTGTTAGTTGGTGTGGGTGCCTCATGAATGGCCTTTACCTTGGACTCAATTGGGTGGATGCCAGAGGCGTCTATCCTATAACCCAGAAAGTCCACTTGCCTAGTGGCGATGGCGCACTTCTCCCTTTTAAGCTTGAGGCCATGCTGCCTAAACTTCTCTAGAACTGCCCTGACCCTCTGTATGAGTTGAGGTCTGTCAATAGCTGAGACTAAGATGTCATCGAAATAAGGAACAACCCCTGGGAGACCTTGGAGAATCCTTTCCATGAGTGATTGGAATATACCCGGGGCCACACTTACACCGAATTGGAGGCGTTTACATTTGAATGCCCCTCTATGAGTGACTATGGTTTGTAATTCAGCTGTCTGATCATCAACAGGGAACTGTTGGTATGCCTGGGACATATCTAACTTGGCGAAAATGGTGCCGGGTTCGAAGGTGTGTAACAGGTGCTGAATAACAGGGACAGGGTATGCGCTGACCTGTAGGTAACGGTTGAGGGTGGTTTTGTAGTCTGCGCAGATTCTTAAACTGCCATACTTCTTGAGTGGGGTGACTATGGGGGTCTCCCATTTGGCAAAATCAGTAGGTTCTAACACCCCTTGCTTAAGTAGCTTATCTAATTCTGCGTCCAATTTGGGACGGATGGCGAAAGGCACCCTGCGTGGCTTTAGGCGAAGAGGGATTGCCTGGGGTCTACAGAGAAAGAGATGGGGGTGCCAGAATAGCAACCCAGCTCGCTGCTAAACACATCAGAATAATCTGAAAATAATGCATCTACGTCAGAAATTGAGACAGCATGGATCCCAGTTACACTAAGGCCGAGGGAGGGAAACCAATCTAGCCCCAACAGGCTGGGGAGGGCACCATTAACAACCACTAAAGGCAAATGGCCTTTAAAGGCTTGGAATTGAATGAAAAACTTGCCTTTCCCGAGGACAGGGATGTTCTTGCCCTGGTAGTCCCAAGCAGTGACAGGTGGCATCTTTGTAGCTGCTTCTTTGACAGCCTGGGCTGGATCTTCTTCAGGATTTCCCAGGAGATGATTGAGAGCGCAGATCCCGTGTCTACCTCCATCCTGCAGGGTTTACCTTCTAGGAAAACAGAAATTTTGATTTTATCAGGGGTCTGGGAAGTATGGTTAGCGTGGTAGCAGGTACAGCAGTCCTCCACCTGCCTTTGGGAACTAGAAGGCGGTGGAGGTCTTTGAGGCAAAGTGTGCCCTGCTTGGCAGACTCTAGCAAGGTGACCCTTCTTTTGGCAATTCAGGCAGATGGCGTTTCTAAACCTGCAGGACGCCCTAGAGTGGGAGCCTCTGCAGGTTAGGCAAATGGGAGGTTGTTTGGGGGCGAAGTTGTTTCTCTGTCCCGTTCCTACCCGTGAAGGCTTCTGATGCTTAAGGCGGTTAATGTCTGATGAGTCTGTGGGGTCTTCTTCCTGAGCACTTCTTCTGAATGGATGGTGGAACTGCTGGGCTTTAATGGAGTGCCTTGAATCTCGGCTGCTGATTGGGCAGAGAGCTCAGCAGCTAGGGCTTCCTCCATGGCTAGGGATAGATTCAAGTCCTTTTTTGCCAGCAAACGTCTTTGGAGTCTCAGGTCTCTAACCCCACAGACGATCTGGTCCAACAGCATGTCTTCTAAATAGTCTTTGAACCCGCACTGCAAGGCAACTGTCCTCAGGGCTGCCATATACTCGTTGATTGACTCCCCCTCTGCCTGTTTTCTAATTCTGAAGGCATACCTCCTGGCTATCTGGGATGGTTTTGGCGAGTAGTGGTTGGAGAGGATTTCTTGTAGTTCATCCCATGGGACGCTTCTGATAGCGCATTGGGGCGACTAACGCTGTAGCGGTGTCAAAAACTGCAGCCCCACAATAGCTGAGGAAATAGGACTTCTTCCTATGTTCAGCAGCGTCAGCTAACCTGATGGCATCGAGGAAATGGCTGAAACGATTTTTGTAGGAGTCCCACGTTTCCTCGTTTGGCTTGAATGGTGGGAATGCTGGATTAGCATTCATTGTAAAAATGCAGGGTTCGTCTTCTTCAGTCGTCTTTTGGACTCGCGCTCTTAAAAGAGCGCAGGCTGTGACTGTCTCTCTAGGTTACGGAGCTCTTTTTGAATTTCGCTCTTTGTGAGCGCCGGTGGCTGCGGCTACAGTGCCCGTGACTCGCTTCAGTGAGTACAGCTCAAAGCAATGGCGGTTTTTGAATTTCGCGCTCTTTGTGAGCATTGGCGGCTGCGGCTTCAGCGCTCGTGGCTTCGCCCTCAGTGACTACAGCTCTTTGAAGCAGACGCATCTGGTTAGCCTTCGACCGGATCCCATCCTCGTCGCCAGTGTTGTAGAGCGATGGTAAGGAAGAGGCAGAAGCCAGAGCGTACAACGAACAAGGCTTTATTGCAGAGAATAAAGGGCTGTCGCGTCTGCTTGCTAACTAGCAGACTAGCTGGCGACAACCGGGCTGGCTCTGCTCGACAGCCGGCTTTTATAGCGCGACTGTCAAACGGAGCCAGCCAATGGGAGCGGCTGGTGCTCCCGCTCAAAAACAGCGGACCTGGTTGGGAACTCCAACCAGATCCACAGACATAACACCCACAGAACTGGTAGTAAAATTTTTTGAATCCCACCCTGGATATGCTGTGCTGATGATTTGCATAGCCTGAGCTGCCTGCCTCTCTGTCTGTTCTCATAGTTGCGAAAGACTGCCTTCAACACGGTGCCTTTAAAATGCATTGAATTTCAGTATAGATGAGTGCTATGGTGGCTGCAGATTTAGGGGAGTGAAGTCCCAACACATTCAGAAGGCACCTTATTGGGAAAGGTTCTGTTGGAAAAAGGTAGATTAATAAGACTGTTAATTTTATCAAAACAGTATCTAAGAAATATTACTACCCTAGTATTAAGGGATGGAAATGGCCAGAAGTCTTGGAGGAGTCAGGGGATAAGCATGTGATCAGAAAGAAAAAGAGAGCTCCTGCTGCTGTAGAGTCTCTCTCTCTCTCTCTCTCTCTCTCCCTCTCTCCCTCCACCCCCTCTGCCTTGCATTAGGACCACACAAAAACCATCGAAGTGAATATAAATATAAAAATATTGAGTTTGTATAAAGAACTCAGTGGCTACACTTTCAGGGTTATAATCTGTCTTTTCTCTCTGCCCTCCTCAGTATGGAATAGTGCTTGATGCTGGTTCATCTCGGACAATAGTCTATGTATATGAATGGCCAGCAGAAAAAGAAAATAATACTGGAGTAATAAGTCAAACCTTCAAGTGTAATGTGAAAGATGAGGAAAAAATACTGAAATAATTGCATGGAGTAAAAAAAAAGTCACAAGGATTGCATTGTCTTGATGGAAGAGAGTGAGGACAATCAGTTTATATGTCTGAGTCATACAAAGTACATGATAAAATGATTTTGGATCCTGAGTCAAGGATGTCTTCTCTGCTTAGAATTGCTACATAAAAGGACAGATTTTCAAGTCTGGAATCTAACCAGATCAAATCATACATAAATGGTTACATTCATGATTATGGAACTATTACACTAATAGAGGAAATATATATGCTTTTATCTCACATGAATTCTATGGATCTTTATCATTCTTCTTTCTTATCTTCTCTATATCTGAAAGTAAGAGGAGTCAGTCTGATAAAGAGGTTATTTGCATAATCATTGAGTTTTATAGGCAGAACATGTAGCCTGACCTGATCAGGCCTCACCAGTTTTGATCACTAACCTTTCATGTTTTGGACAAAGTCATTTCCAGATTAACCAGACTTTAAATGCTATTTGATCTGTTGCTTTTGAATTCTCCATGCAAGTGTGTTTTTTATTTGAGATGGTATGTATACTCTTATTAGATAAATTTGTATAATAAGTGAGTTCTTCACTGATGGATACAGACTCACAAACTTCTCTGATCATGCAGACAATTAGGAATTGAAATATCAATGGCACCATGCGTTCTTTCCAGACTAATTGTACCATAAATACTATAAATATATAGGAACAGCAGCCTCCAAATAGAATCCTATTTGAAAATTATTAGTTTTTTTAAGCACTGCTTTTATGACTAAAGAAAGAATAGACAAGTCACAGTCTGCAGCACTCTCAAGCAGCTTCTCAGTCTGGTTATTTTACATGATCAGGATTCTTTTAAAGTGCAGGACCACATATTTGAATATTCCTCATTTTAGAATCTAAAAGTGCAGTGTCCTTGCCAGGGCAAACATTAATAGTTATATAAGCAAATAAGCTAATATATACAGTACCTAGTAGCTTGATTTTCTGGACTTCATCAGATGAACACTAAGTTATTCATATGGTTTTCAGCTTAATTTTTGTCTCATGTCCCAGTGAGGTTTCATTATTACAGTAATTTAAAAGTAGTGATTGGCTTATAATCTATATAAACTGTAAACTCAGAGGATTTTTTAGTGAGAAATGTGAATTAACTGAATATCAGGAAAGGTGCTATCTGTTCTTTGTAATGTTCTGATGTTTTAAAGATTTTTTCACAGCAATTATTTCACAGTACACAAGACATGAATATATGTCAACAAAATTAAAACACAGTGCCCTCACCAAAGCCCCCACAAATCAGAATTTAATTACCCCCATAATATATTCATCTTGTGCAAACCCTCATAGTGATCCACAAGCAAGCAATAAAAATAATTACAAGAATTCTGTGCAAATCAAAAGATTACATATCTGGCAGAGTCAGAACCAGAAGTGGTATTCAGCAGGTTCTATTTAATAGATAGATAATCAGAGTTGGAAGGGACCTTGTAGGTCATCTAGTCCAACCCCCTGCCTAAACCCTACACCATTTATGACAAATGGCAGTCCAATCTCTTCTTGAAAGTCTCAAGTGATTGCACTCCCACAACTTCCAAGGGCAAGCTATTCCATTGGTTGATTGTTCTCACTGTCAGAAAGTTTCTCCTTATTTCCGGAAGAAGGCGGAGCCTCCTCGCTGACGGACCGTATCACAACTCTCTGTGGCTATGGTCCGTGCTCTTTTGTTGGAGAGCCCCGATCATTATGATTAGGGGCTGAAGCTGCCTTGGAGGGGCGGTGGAGTAAGGGGAAGCTGCAAGCCAGGTTGAGGGGAGCCACATCTCCCCCCCTGGGCTTGGTCTTTTTCCCCCCAAAGACGACTGCAGCGGTGGTTTAAAATGGCCACCCCGAAGAGGAGGACTCAACTGGATTAAAATTTGTGCAGGAGGGAAGAAAGAGGTGGATAACATCTGAACCAGGACAACTGGGCAATACAACTAAACAAAAGTACCCCGGGATTAAGGTAACATGGAATTTTTAAGAAAAGAAAAGTGAGCGGCGAAATTACAAAGAGACAGGGGGAAAAAAAGAAAATATTTTTGACAGCTAAGTGGGGCTTCGAACTGGGAAAGGAAGAAGCTGGAACTAAAGATTTAACTAAATTGGACTAAAATATTTTGGGAATAAACAGGCATAAAATAAAACTGGACTTAAGATTGTCAAAAAATAATAATAAAGTTTACAAATTGGAGACTGGACTGTGCTGGAATATTGAGGTTCGAAAAACCCTAAATAAAAAAATAGGGGGAAAAGGTGAAGACTTTGTATAATGGAGAGTGCCATCTTTTGAGAAAAACTTGAGCTCAAACAAAAGGTAAAGCATCCTGTTTCTGAATGAACTTGTGTGGATATAACATTAAAGAAATATTGAAACAGAGTAAGAATCTTAGAAAGTGAAAGCAGAACCAGAATAAAGAAAAAAGCAAGGAAAGACTGACTGTGGGATTGATTGATGTTTTTGGTATAGACCCTGGGCTGGAATAACTGAGAACTTTAGAAAATTGAAAGAAGAAAGAAGGAAAGTAAAAGTGTTTTTTTTGTGTGTGGACTTTAACGATCAAAAAATATAAGAGTGTGTAATGATGATATCTCTTCAGGAATTAAAAATGGAACTTAAAAATATGAGAGAATTACTACAGGAAAGAGGCGAATCACTTTGCTCTGTGTTAGAAAAAATGGAAATGGCGATTGAAGAACAAGAAGAAAGAGCTTCAGAGGAGGGGGAGTTGATTCAAGGAGAAGACATTTTAAATAGACAATTAACACAAAGAACACCACAAAGAAGTGGGGAAAGAAGGAAGGTTAAAAAGTTCAAATTTAAGGAGGCAATCAAAAGGGGGAATATCTGTGAAGTCAGGAAAGGCAGAAAGACCCAGCAGAAAAGGGGAAAGGAAGATACTAAGAAAGAGAGGGATATAAACTGGAACAAGAAAAGATATGGGGAAAAGAGGGGGGGAGAAGCAGTAAGAAACAGGTGCATGAAATAAAGAAATACAGAAATAGTAAAATGTTGAAAAATTGTTTTTTCCGAGATAATGGTTGATGAATTAAAAAGGGGATTCTGCAGGGTGACAAGGAGTAATAAGAATATTTCTGCAATTAAAAATATTTAGAAAATAGGGTAATATAGATACTGATAACTCTTATTAAAAATCAAGCGGGGAAAATATGCTTCAGAATCCAAATGAAAAGATGTAATGATTATTATTGTAACTTTTAAAAATAATGATTTATTGGGAATCAAGATGAGGGAATAAAGGTATATTTTAATCATTGAGGTGTCACACTCAAAACAGTAAAAGGGGGAAACCTATACTTGTTTTTTTTTTAGTGTTAAAATTTGTATTAATCAAGAATTTATAAAAAGAATGTGTAATGGAAAGGGAATATAACAGACTAAAGAACCAACTTAATTAATAAGTTAATATAGACTATTAAAAGCAAGGAGAGACATTGATAACATTTTTATTATTATCATTATTATTATTAGGCAACACATATTGTTTATCTTTATTTTTTAAAATAAATATTAAAGAATTATATTTGAAATAATTGAAATGAAACAAAAAGATGTTTCGACTGAGGTTAATGAAAGAGGCTAGAATTAATGTGTTTGTTTCTCTCCTTACTGAAAATTTGGAATAGAAAAGGTAATAATATAATTAAGTATGCATATATGAATGTATAATTGCTGTCATATTTGTATGTAAAGGTGATGACCTGGAAATATGTTGTCCACTAAAAAGGGATTTTTGCTTTTAATGTGAAAAACTGAATAAAATTTGTTAAAAAAAAGAAAGTTTCTCCTTATTTCCAGGTTAAATCTCTCCTTGTTCAGTTTCCATCCATTATTTCTTGTCTGGCCTACAGGTGCTTTAGAAAATAGCTTGACCCCTTTTACTCCCTGTTGCAGCCCCTCAAGTTCTGACTAGTTCTGGAGAACCGGTAGTGGAAATTTTGAATAGTTCGGAGAACCGGTTGTAACCTTTCCCCGGAAGTGAGGAGGGAATGGAGATTTTGCAGTATCCTTCCCCTGCCATGCTCACCAAGCCACACCCACCAAGCCATCGATGCCCCCCAAACCATGCCCACAGAACTGGTAGTAAAACTTTTTGAATCCCATCACTGGTCAGAACTAATATTATATATAAATTAACAGGTTTGGAACCAGGACTACATAAAAACAAAGATAATACTATTATATAAAATTAGTATATTTTAGATTTTTTTAAATCTAAAGCTTTATAATGCTTGTCTGAGAAGATTCTCAATTATCCAGGGCATCCAGCAATGGGATTTTCTTGATTTCTTTTTAAAAATATTTCGCTTCTCATCCAATAAGATTTTTCAGTTCTAACTGACTAGTGAGGAATTTATAATGCTTATAAATCTCTGTTTTTGTTTGTTTGTTTGCTTTTTTATTCCTTATTTCTTTTTTATTCTGTTTTTAAATATATATTAAAATAAATTTTAAAAGATTAAAAATTCTAATACATCATTATTGGCAACTAAAACTAAATACAAGATACACAGATAGGGCTACTATATATAGGCTGCAAATATCTGGATTACTACCAGTGGAAGTAGAGAAGCAGATATATTGTGCTAATCTTGACAGAACAAACTAAATATTTTAATTATTTTTTCTAGGTCCTGGAATATCCAGCTATGGCAGTAACCCTCAAGAAATTTCTATGCCCATCAGCAATTGTATGAATAAAGTAAAGGAGAAAATTCCTTTTCATTTGCACAAAAGTGTACCTGTCTACTTGGGAGCCACAGCTGGTATGAGACTTCTGAGGTATAACAGCACATTTTGTAGTCTAGGACTGCTGCATGTAATTTTTTATTCATTGTTTCAGTACAGACTTCAGCAGAGCATAGTAATAATTTACAAGAACATTTTCTCCTTATCCTTATCTCCTTATTTCTCCATTACTCTACAAAATTAATAAATATATTAGCTGATTCTATACACTTGTGATCAGGACAAAAGCCATTTTGAAATATCCTGCTTGTTATAAGGAAGTGTCTCAAACTCAGGCTAAAGAGAAGTTGTAACAGTATAAGGAGATGTTCAAATCAAGCTGAAGAGATAAACAGGATGTGGAAGGGACTGAGAACAGGAGAGTGTCCATGAACTGTAACAAAGTGTGTAGAAAAACTGGATGCAGGTAGAACAATGGAGAACTGTAACAGAATGCATACGTGCCAGAAACTGTGTAGTTGCTTTTGCTCCGAAATGTATATGTGTCAATTTGAAACAGGAAGAATGTGAGCCAAGCCCTCGTACGAGGGGGGGCGGACAGTTAGGGTATAAAAATGCTGTTTGAATTTTGCTCTGTGTTCCTTCAATGCCTGGGGGAACCTGTTTTTGCAAACACGTAAATAAATTCTTGTTTTCCTTGGACCAACGAACCTTGTGGTGGTCTTTTCGTAACTCCCACCTCACACACTGAACAGAGATTGCAAGCTTTCCTAGATAGATTGTTGGGAATAAAATTGTTGCAGATATTAAACAGATTTTTAATGGCTTTTAAAAAGTCAATCCTAGATCTGAATGTTCCTGGATATTTCACAATAGGATTAGTTTTTCTAAATAAATTTTGGCCAATGGAAACCTTCATGTTCTCATTTATATTGCTTTATTGTAATTTTGCATATGTCTGCTTCATTTCTTTAAAATCATGTATGTATAATTTTTTGTGGATTTTGCAATGCAAATAATAATCTTTTGAGTGTCCATGATTTAAATAAAATATTTTTGTCACTTTTTTGAAAAGAAAATAATGAAGCGTTGAAATTCTGGCTTACTAAATGTTTTTTAAATAGGTGCACATAATTATGGTCAATATCTATTATGTTATCCAACTATGATATAAATATGTATAATGAGGGTCCACAGCATTTTCTCTTGTGGATGCATGACAACTATTCAATCTTGCTAAAGCATAAGCATTTCAATACAGTATATATTCTACCTACTATTTAGAACATGAATTAGAACAGAACAGGAATTTAGGATATGAATTTTTACAACAAATTTACAAATTGCATTCCATTTAAATAAGCAGGTATTGATAATTACATACACCCATGGGAAAGCCTTATTGATAAACATGCAGCTTTAATGTAGCTGCATGTGTCTTGGGGCTTGTTCACGCATGTATATTTATAACTCACTCACTGTAATGATGTTTGAATAATCCAGCACAAATTAATTATTAAGATACAAGCTGGTTTTTATTTCAAACACAATATTTTCCATAGAGTTTGTGCATTTAATTGGAACAATAAAATAATCAGATGTATGCTTGTCTGAATCAGCCTTTTTTTAAAAGTTCCAAATTTTTTTAAAAAAATCATCAACTTTCTGTAGTCAGTCAATTTAGTAAATTATCATCATAAGCAGCATCTCCTTTCAGACCCTCAGCATTTTGTCTTCTGTGAATTACATAGGTTGCGAAATGAATCAACAGCCAATGAAGTGCTTCAGAACATTCAGACTTATTTCATGTCACAGCCCTTTGAATTTAAGGGTGTTCAAATCATAACTGGTCAAGAGGAAGGAGTATATGGATGGATTACAGCCAAATATTTAAAAGGCAATTTCTTGGAGGTGTGTGGAATATTCTGCATGTTTATTACATTCTATTGTTTCTTACATATCTAAACTGATATGTCCTGTGATTAGTATAGACTTCCCACACTTTATGCAAGGCAAAAATCAGGGCAGTTTCCTAAATATAATAGTGTAATAATGTATACAGATAGATCTTGACTTATTACCACATTCGAACCCAACATTTCTGTTGCTAGATGAAATAGTTGTTAAGGAAGTTTTGCCCAAATTTGCAACCTTTCTTGCCACAGTTGTCAAGTGAATCACTGAAGTAGTTAAGTTAGTAACACAGTTATTAAGTGAATTGGCTTCCCCAATTGACTCTTCTTGTTAGAAGTCGCAAAAGGTGATCACATGTCCCTGAGGCAATACAACTGTCATATGAATCAGTTGCCAAACACCTGAATTTTGATCACATGACCATGGAGATGCTGCAATGGTTGTATTTGTGAAAAACTGTCATAAGTTACTTTTTGAAGTGCCATTGTAACTTCCAACAGCCACCAAACAAACTGTTGTAAATTTAAATATGGCAGTAATATTGCCAGCCAGTTCCCATTTTTAATCTTGTTTTGTTTAGAATTGATTTTTGGTATGTCAAATATAAACACCTTGTGCATTTAAAGTATTTGTTATTGTTTAAAAATACACGTTCATAAAAATTCTGGCCAAATAATAAGAAAGGAAGCCCCTTTTGAAAATTTCATGGATCATTTGATCTATAAAGTAATTCAAAGAGAAACAAGTACAATTTTTTTTTGCACATTCTGGTCACATTTGCAGAACCTGTTCCTCAGTCTGTGGTCTCACTATTATTCTATGTTTATCTTCTCTAAAGGCAAGGGGAGATCATAAGTATACTGTGCAGAGTTGATCGATATAGTATGCAATCACTATTCATAGTCACTGTTTAATGCTAAAAGATCAAATTGAGAAGAAAGGATAAGGTGAAATAGTAAGGCAGACATTATTTTTCGTGGCTAGCCATTTTTTTATTATCTGCTTAACTGATAAATTTTGTTTATAATTTTGTTTTATAATTTTTCTTTATACTGAGAATAATATTTATAAATTTCACAGTAAATTGTATACTTTGTTTAGTTGTATAAGCTGTGCGCAGCTATTACCAGGGGTGGGATTCAGCCAGTTCGGGCTGGTTCGGGCGAACCTGATGTTAACTTTACATCCAGTTTGGCAAACCGGTAGTTCCAACATCCTCCCTGCCCTGTCCCTCCCAGGAATTCCCACAAGGCCCATCTG
Organism: Pseudonaja textilis; assembly: GCF_049901715.1. Lineage (NCBI taxonomy): Eukaryota > Metazoa > Chordata > Lepidosauria > Squamata > Elapidae > Pseudonaja > Pseudonaja textilis. The sequence continues at coordinate 52,047,154 of NC_142008.1, read as the reverse complement.
GCTCCCAGGTAAGTGTAGGGAGGCCTCCTGGGAGCAAAAATGGGGCATGGGTGTGTGTGCAGTGTTAAGAGCAAAATGCGGGATAATAAAAAAGCAACAAAATAAAAAAAACTGAGCAAATGTCAGCAGTGTAATATAACTATATCATGACAAAATAATCAAAAACTCTGATGAAGCTCAGTTGGAAAGGTACCAACCATTTAATCTTTCAAATAAGGTTAATGTGAGTCCTCTATAATTTTGCCACCAGATTCTATACCGCAGCTTATTAAAGGAAATGTACCAGAAATCTAGTTTTGATAGACTATGACTGCAAAATAAAGTTGTGAAAAGAATTTATATTACTATAATATCAACAAAACTATTAGAGTAAATATTTTTCTCTTATTTCAGCTTATCCAGTATGGACTTCATCCAATATAACTTATATATAACAATATAACCAATATCACCTTTTCATCAGTACCTGTCAAAATCTTATCTAGATCAGTCAGTTTATCATAAAATCCCTCTGTTTTAGAATCTTCATCATACCTTGAGTGTATTTGCGCATATGAAAACCAATTCATTTTTATACCTTGTTCCTCTAGATTTTGCATCGATTTAAGTTCACCCTTTTCATCCAATATTTCCCCATATCTAACTGTTTGTTCCTTCTTATAAATTATAGGATAGGAAAATGCTTCAATAGTTGATAACCAAACTGGAATTTTCAAATAACATTGTCTTTTAATCTTCTCCCAATTTAACCACAAAGACTCCCACATATAATGTCTTCTAAAATAACCCTGTGTTTTAGTTCCCGTATACCATAAAAAGGTGTGCCAACCCAACAGCAAATCATGACCTTCTAGTGTCAACAATCTGGTCTTTCTTAATGTTATCCATTCCTTGACCCACATCAAATTTGCAGCTTGGTAGTACAACCAATACAAATATTTCTGTAGAAGTTAGTTGTTTTTTTGTTTTTCCATTTTTACCATTCTCTAATTATTTTGTTGGATCTTTGTTGATTACCTCGTAGGTATTAGTATCATTAAGTAAATTCTTGGCTTTCTTAATGTAATCAGTTTTTTCCATTTACCACAGTTAGTCTGCCTTTGTCTGCCAGTAGGCGGACAATGTCTCTATCTTTTCTAAGTTTCTTAAATGCCTTTTTCTCCTCTTGGTTAAGTGTCTCGTCTGTTTCATTGGACGTTAGGAATGATTCTCTTATGTCCTCTTGTGTTCCCTGGTCAAGTTTGTTAGTTTTCATTATGCATTCTAAGTTGGCAAGGAAATTAACTAGGTTCACATTTTTTGTAGTTAAAATTAAGGCCTTTTATGAGGATGGCTTTTTTGTTTTCAGATAACGGACAAGTTTTTATCCATGAATTTGAATTATCATCTTGCTGTTTAGAAGTGATCTTGGCTAGTTTCTTTGGTAGGGCATTTTTTTTTCTGGTTTGGAGTTTGTCAGTTATCATTCTGATTGTGTTTTTCAGTTTGCCCATAAGATCTTGTCCAATTGTAGTTTTTTGTTCGTTGATGATGCTTTGGTATTTCTTCAGTTGATGAGTGCATCAGTAAATGATGAACTGAAGCATTTTACATCCATTTTTGTAGGCTAGTTTCCATTCTTGTGGGTGGTTAATTGGAGATCTGTAGCATATGCTTTTTGGCAGTGTTTTCTTTTGGAGGCATTCAAATGAAGTTGGGAAATAAGAAAAGATTAATGCTTGTCTTATGCACATTCAGAAGAGAAATTCCTAACTATTCAGCCACAGCAGCAGAGATATCAAACACATCGCAAACTATTTATTTCCTCTTTTCCAGAAATATTTAAAAAAGACCACATTAGTAGTACTGATATTCTGCATGGAGAATCTGATTTTAATCTGGAGTACATTTCCATGCAAGAGAAAATATCACTACTAGTGTTCAGGCAAGCCTAAATCAGTTGGATGGTTATGCATGATTATCATCTAGACCTAGCATGGGAACACTTGATCAATGGGACTCCCTAATTTGTACATATTGTCCAGACCTGGCTGTGCTGTCCAGCCAGTGTATGGGAATTGGATAGTTAGGTAGCAATTATGAGCTGTCCTCTTAAGGGAATGCATCATGGTAAATATAGTTAAGGTATCCTGGGAAATGTAGTCCATGTCACGTGACCACATCTGTAATCCTGATTGGTCACTAAATTGACCCTCGATGGGTTGGGGGAGGTTTCCTCACTCTTGGCTGAACTCACGGACTCGTGGTAACTGTTCTTCTTCTATCATTACAAGATGAGAGAAAAAGGATAGGAGATAACCATCTTTTTACCTACAAGACAGATATACAAAGGATTGGTCATTAAAGAAGAACTTCATCACAAATGTGAGTTATGAGGATACCTGATGAACCAATAATAAAGACTTTGTATGTACGTTTTGTTGAGTTTATCTATCTGTGCAGAAGACAAAATCTACCACTGTACAGAATACAGAACAGTAAAAAGATGGTTAATTTGAAGTCCTGAAGCCCATCAGTATAAACACAGTTAATTTGGATTTTGTGATAAGCAAAGTAATATTGAAGCCAGGAGTGAATATGCAATATTAATCTAAACCTGAATTCTCATCATCTCTCTCTCTCTCTGTGCAACGGAACCTTTTACACGCTGTTTGGATTGTGGGAGGGGCTGGAATTCTCCACATGCTAGAGACAAAGAGAGCTCTTTCTGAGCCGCAGAGTTGCAAACCAGTTTGAATTACAGGAACCCACCCCTCCTCTCTTCTGTTCAATTTGTCTTCCTGCTCTCTCAGAGACTCCATTTGCATATCAAGGAGAGTCAGAAATTCCCCAGCTCTCAAAGGAAAATCAAACCTCTGTCTTAAAACCTTCTACAAATGCAGTGAGAAAGTCTGAGAAGTTATGCCTGTGTGCTTATAGGTAAAATGAAAGCTGATCTTCCTCTGCTCATCTGGAAGGGAGGCAAAGCAATAAAAGAGGCCAGGGTCATAAACATTCCTCCTGCCAGAGCCGTCTCCAGAGCAATGGGCACATTCTTCCTCCCTGAAGAGAGACACTTAATATAGCAATGATTTAAACAAAGTCAGCATCTTGCCTTTTACTATCCTGCTGAAGTCAATAAGGATTTTTCCTTTAAAAAATTAGTAGCAATCTAAAAGCAACCACGGTGGCCGTGCAACATTTTAAAGCATTTCCTTCCAGCCTCCTCAATTGCCATTCAACTGCTAGATTCTAGCACCATCTGATGGTCAAGTAGAAAATTTCCCCCCAAAAAACTTCTTCCCACTTTAACCCAAATGGTCAAGCATCACTAAGAGACCTAATCTGTGCTTAGCAACGGTGTCTTCCAGACCTAGCAAGTACCCCAAACAGGCAAATTTGTGCTCTGAGCTAAAAGTCTCCCAGACTTTGCACCACACCCTAAGTGGCCGAATTGTATACTTTGTCTCCCACTCTTGCAACGCACCTCTCTAGTGGTCAACCATTGAATTTGGCAGAACCCGCCCAATTCAGCCACACACCTGCAGCACCATCTATATGGTCAAGTACTGAATTTCACAGAAGTTGTTATGTTCAGTTACCTGCTTGCAGCGCACCCTAGTACAAGAAAAAGGGAATTTCACGAAAAACCACTAAATTTTCCAAAAGTCATCTTTTACCAATTTGAAACATGGCAACTGCTTCAGCCATGACAGATGTCCCTGAAGTACCAGAGGACTTGAACCCTCCACCCACCCTAGATGTAAACATGGAGCCTGGTTCCCAAAACCTTCATCCAGATATCTAAACCTTCGTAGACATAGCGATACCTCAGAAAGCCTACAACCTCAGAAAGTAAAAAGCTTACTGAACCCATGGAAGAACACTCGAGGAACGATTGGGAGAAGCAATATTGTCGCTATGCAGACTCATGGTCGGAGCTTGAGAAGATCTGTGATGCACCAAAACCCAAGCTGCCCCTCAAGAAACTCCGCATATTGCTAGTTGATTTAGATGTCTTTCTCGCATGGTGGAGACACAGCAAAGACAACCTCAAATCCATCCAGTCAAGATTGGGTGACCCCAAACTCCTAAAACACGTCCAATGCTTTGAGGAGATTCACAAGGAACATGAAGACTGTGTCAAGGAAAGCAAAACAGCCCTCCAGGCAACGCTCCACAATGCACTTTGGCAGGAAGTAGCGTCAAGGGAGCAGGCCACATCCAACATAGCTCCTCGATCACACATGTCTTCTTCCCACCACTCAAAGAAAGCCTCCTCCCTTCACCCCAAAACGGCTAGCTCACAAGCAGGTTCCAGTGTCTCACGCCAATTCTCTGCTGCCAGCTCTCACCATCCTTGCACAGCATCCTCCCATCGTAGAGGCGCATCTCGGGCCTCCAAAGCAGCCAGCTATGCCGAATGAGCTGCAGAAGCCCAAGTTGAAGCTGCAGCAGCAGAGGCAGATTTACATATTACAATAGAGGTGATACGGCAGAAAGCTGAAATGGCCAGTCAACAAGCAGAAATGGCCAAACAACAAGCAGAAATGGCCAAAGCTCAGGCCAATCAACAAGCAGAAATGGCCAAACAACAGGCAGAAATAGCCAAAACTCAGGCCCAAGTGGAGCTACTCGAACGACAAAGAGAGACGGCAGCGAAAACAGCACGGGCCACAGCATGGCAGAAGGTGGGCAACGCTGCCTCCCTTAAGTTCGACCTCAAAGAGTTGGGAGAAGAGAGCACAGATACACGGGTCAAGGCCTATGTGGATGAGCAGCACTCGCTACAAAATGAGCAGATGGAATCGCCTCAGTTGCCTAGCAGTCTCCCACAAACAGAGAAGCACAGGGATGAATCTCACCCACAGACTCTAAACATCAGTTTTACACAACTGATGTTGTATGACCTAAAGTACGAGATTCACTTCCCACCAACAGCAAACTTTCCCCAACTGATGTACATACTAAGGTCCAAGATTCTCTTCCCAGCATCAGCAACCCTACTCCAACGTCTCATGGCCTGTTGGGTGAGCAAATTAGCCCACTAGTGGTCACACCGACTTCTCACAAGTAGACATGCCACCGATGACACCAGCCACACTCAATCCACAAGCAGTACCATTCCAGCCACAACCTCCACACTACCTGAGCTCACAGGCACAACAAGATAACCACGGCCAGACTACACAGCAGCGTGAAGCTCCACCATCGTCTCTGGAATGGCAGGATGACATCCTTCATAAGCACTGGGAGGAAGGCTTCAACCCATCGTTGACATACAACTTGAGCCTACCCTATCCAAGGGATGGCCAAGGGATGGCCCCTCCATGTCAATGCCCCTCCCCAACTCTACAGATGATTCAGACTACTGGAGAGAGTTAGCAGAGGAAAGCTAGATTTAGCCACTAATGGTGTATATAAATTCTCTGACGAGCCAGGCAGCACATATCTCCTATGGAAGAAAATTTTCCTGCGCCCCATTCAGGCTGCACGCCTGAAATCTGATGAGGTACTCATACACTGGATAGCATGGCTAGGGCCGGAGTCTGCCACAGCAACGCAGGCACTTTATGCCCCTCATTTAGATGACCCAGACACTGCCCTAGAGTTGGCATGGAAAAGACTTGATGAACTGTGTTAGGGATATACCCTAGCAAGATCTGCAGGGCAGTCAGGCAGGCAGGCAAAATATGTGAGATATCGTGTTGTGTAGCTTACACTCAGTAAAACATACAGTGCCAATTAAAGTAGTTTTATTCCAGCAAGAGTTAAAGCATAGTCAAAACAGTCCATATATCATACACTTAGTTCAGTCCGTCCAGGGATTATTCATTTGCAAATTTCAGTGTCCAAAATGAGAGGTCGGTACACTTACAAAATAACAGTCCGGTGATTTATCTCCTCGCAGTAGAGAGAGATATGCAACAAACTCAGAAACTCCTCTCTTCCGTCTGCAACTCCAGTAATTGCCAGCAAAGCGTCAGGGAATCGTCAGCGTCTCATCAGCGTCTCTTGCTCCCTCTTATGGTGTTTTCACACCACACCCAAAATACATGCTTTGCATTTAAAGTAACACACACTTTAAACTAAGAATCATAGCTTATATATATATTATCTTACCCAAACTAGTTAGGTGACCAATGTTATACCTAACAAACTGTATGGCGCTGCCACAGCAGTAGAATCAACCCTCTTGAATAGCTTCAACAGACTTCCTAAAATTCCTATCAACAAGCCTCATGTGATCGTGGAACTCTCCAATATACTTATACAACTGAAAGCGGCACAATGGGATCCCAGGTTAGTGGGACTCGCTTATCTTGACCATGTCAACATGCAAACCAAAATCATTTGAAAACTCCCGCAAGTTGAACAGAGGCTCCAGTTGTCTGACGCCTTCATGGTCAAGGGTCGCCACAACTTCATACCCTTCACCATTCTTGAAGAATTTGTGGCCCACCAGGCAGCAGTGTGCAACACCTCCCGGTCCCACAGACTCAGAGCTTTTAGTCCTCCCAGTGAAAAATGATACAACAGCAACCATATATCGTCCATAGGCCCTATGTACACTGCAAGGGAAAGACCCTTCATGGCTGCCCATAAGACTGAGATACACTCCTCCACCATCATGAGTTTGGCAGCTAAGTCATCTCATTCAATTCAATTTAGATCTCCAAATACAAGGAAAATACAGTTTTGTCCTTTGCACCACACTCGACACTCGCTGAACAAGTGCAATGGGTTTGCAGCAAAATCACTACCCCAATGGCAAGAACTGATAAAGGCATTCCAATTCTGCTACAATGTTGCGAATCCAAACACCCGTCCAAGTACTGCATAGCCAAGGTGAAATGCTACTTTTATGCAAAATTGACCAGCACCCAAACGCGCTGCATCCAGAGCCACCATGGCAGATATCTCGTAGCCCTCCTTCGAACAGGGAACCTCACTGTACCGTACTCACCGTACTCACAGATGCACAAAGGGCTCCTTGGCAGGATTCCAAACCGCAACCAAAACCGATGATGAGTGTCAACTGCATGGTAGTGTGTGCCGACTCACCATGCCCTCATTCTTGTCTTCCCATCTGTTTAGCCAAAGTGTACCCTGAAGGACGTCTTAAAGATACCGTGAAAATGTACGTGCTGATAGACACTCAAAGCACCTACACCCTGGCCAGACCTGCCTTTTTCGACCTCTGTGAAGTGCAACAGGACAAACTTCACTGTTTCAACGTGCCATGGATCAAGAAGCATGGTGGGGAGGAGAGCTACTGGACTCTGCATAGAGTCATTGGATGGAAGTTCTGGGTTCCCACTGCCTCCCGTGTTTGAATGTGATGGGGTACCGAATGACCGCAGTCAGATCACAACACCTGAGGTCATAAGTAGCATGCGTCACCTACAGCATCTGGCTCATCACTTCCCCGCTCTAGATCCGGAGGTTGAGATCCTACTCTTGCTGGGTAATAATGCCCCATGTGCCTTTCTCTTCTCCGAGTCAGTTGGCTGCCCTGTAGACGGCCCAGTGGCCACCAAATCCCCACTAGGATGGGGGATCGTAGGAGTAGTCTGTATCGATTGCCTACAGGCCCCAACCCAGTCAACTACCTTAGCTACCTCCATTCTCACAAATGGGAGACAATCTCACTGACACCATGCCAAGACCACTTCACGCTTTTGACAGTCAACCCTGTCTTGGGAGAGGCACTATTTCAGACTACCAGAGAAGACAATGACTTAGCTTTGTCCATTGAAGACAAAAGATTCCTTTACCTCATGGATAAGGAATTTCAACAAGACACAAAGGGTAGTTGGGTTGTGCCACTACCCTTTCGCACTCCCAGAGCACGCTTGCCCAACAACAAGCAATATGCACTCTCCCACCTCTTCAGTCTGAGATGAATCATGACCCAGAAGCCAGAGATGAAAGCTGATCTGGTGGAGTTCTTGGACAAAATGATACAAAACGGACAGGCTGAGCCAGCCCCACCTCTGGAAACTGATGAAGAATGTTGGTACCTGCCTTTCTTTGGAGTGTATCATCCACAGAAACCGGGCCAAATACGTGTAGTCTTCGACACCAGTACACAATTTCAAGGCCACTCTCTGAATAAGGCCCTTCTGACAGGACCTGACCTCACGAACAGTCTCCTTGGGATGCTCATCCGTTTTAGAAAAGAAGCTATAGCAGTTATGGCCGATATACAGCAGATCTTCTATTCCTTCCTCATACGGAAAGATCACCATAACTATCTCCGTTTCCTGTGGTTCAGTGATGATCAGCACAACCAAAGGATCTCAGAATACCAAATGAGGGTGCATGTATTTGGCAATGGCTCCTCCCCTGCAATTGCAAACTACGGTCTCCAACGTACTGCTCATGAGGGAGGAGACAAATACAGAGCAGAAATTCAACACTTTGTAGAACATGACTACTACGTAGGCTTGAAATCGGTAGCCACCCCAGCAGAGGCCATAGGCCTCTTGAAGAACACACAACAAATACTAGGGACGGCCAACCTCAAGCTACACAAGATAACATCCAATAGTGAAGAAGTACTGACAGCCTTTCATCCTGAGGACCATGCCAAGGGATTGCAAGACCTCAATTTCACCAGCGATGCCCCCTTCATCCAATGGAGTCTCGGCTTGTGTTGGGACTTGAAGAAAGACCTCTTCACCTTCAAAACTGCAGCCCTAAAAACTGGCTTCATGAGGAGAGGAGTGCTGTCAACTGTTAACAGCCTGTTTGATCCTCTACAATTTGTACCTCCTGTTACCATTCAAGGTAGAATCCTACTGTGCACACTCTCCCAAAACACCAAAAATTGGGATGAACCGCTTTCACCAGAGCAGAAGCAACAATGGGAGTATGGTGCAACTCTCTCTGCTGTCTCCAAGATGTTCACCTACATCGCACATATCGCAGAAAGGAACTACATGTTTTTTCAGATGCCTCAACAAAGGCAGTAACAGCCGTGGCATATCTCAAAGTCTATGATGGGGAGAGCAATGTATATGTGGGATTTGTCATGGGAAAGGCAAAACTAGCACCGCAAAAAGGTCATAGTGTACCACGGCTGGAACTTTGAGGAGCTGTGCTGGCAGTGGAACTATTAGACACGATAATGAAGATAATAGATCTTCTTTTAGAACCCACCACCTTCTATATAGACAGCAGAGTGGTACTGGGTTATATCTACAATGAGAGTAGATGCTTCTACGTCTATGTGAGCAACTGAGTTGAGTGGATCAGGAGATCTTCTAAACCAGTACAGTGGTGATATGTTCCAATGGATCAGAACCCTGCAGATAATGCAACAAGGTCTATTCCTGCATCCCAGTTATCAACTTGGACCTGGCTCAAAGGAGTTCTTGTGGCGTACAGAGAACTTGAAGCCAGGGAAACCCAATTTGTATGAACTCCTAGATCCAGATAATGATGGCAACATTTGACCGCTAGTCAAGAAAGAGGAACCAGTCACCCCTCCAGTCATCTGCCTAGCAACGACGTTCCAACGTGAGATGATAGGCCCCTTAAAACCTGCTCACTTTGAACGCTTCTCCCAATGGAAACCTCTCGTACTGGGAATGACTGTGGTCATCCGCACAGTCATCTGTCTCCTCTGTCATCAGAAAGGCTTCAAGTCATACTTCCCAGACCACTATACTCATGCTGAGAGACGAATATTGAGAAGTGTACAAGAGGCATATCCAGCAGAATACAGATGCCTGAGTGCAGGGAAGCCCATACCACAATCTAGCCCATTTCTGCGACTGATCCCATACCGCAACAACCAGGAGGTACTTCATGTAGGAGGTCGCCTACACAAAGCAGAAATGGACTCATATACCAAGAACCCCATCATCCTTCCTGCTAACCAACATGTAATGAGGCTGTTAGTACAACACTACCACAAAGCAATCCATCATCAAGGCCAACACTTCATGGAAGGTGCCCTCAGAGCGAATGGACTCTGGATCATAAGCGCCAAAAGATTACAACTGTTCTGCAGCCTTGCTTACATTGTTGCAAACAATGGGGTCACACTCTACACCAAATGATGGCTGACGTACCACCCAAGCGCCTGAGTTCCGAACCACCATTCACCAATGTAGGCCTTGATGTATTCGGCCCTTGGTCTGTGTCTGCCCGACGGACCGGGGCAGTCAAGCTAACAGCAAACGATGGACAGTACTCTTCACTTGTCTCAGCATTCGACCGGTCAATATCGAAATCATAAAATCTATGGATGACTCTTGCTTCATCAACGCCCTGAGAAGGTTTCAAGTACACAGAGGCCCAGTCAAGGTATTCAGGTCTGACTGTGGAACGAACTTTGTAGGCGCTTGTAAAGAACTACAGATAGAAGAGGGCATTCACCCTGACTCGCCAATCGATGGCTACCTTAAAGCCAACAAATACACATGGATATTTAATCCTCCCCACGCATCTCACATGGAAGGAGCGTGGGAACGCATGATTGGAATAGCTCATCGGGTCCTTGATTCAATGTTGGTGAAGCACCTAAACTGACACGAGATTCTATCTACCCTTATGGCAGAAGTCGTGGCCACCATCAATGGTCGACCTTTAGTTCCGGTCTCTTCAGATCCTGAGAATCCAACCATTCTCACTCCAGCTGCCTTGCTAACTCAGAAGACGGTGATTGCCCTGTGCCGTTAGGGAACTTTGATTCTAAGGCCTTGTACAAACAACAATGGAACAAGTTCAACAGCTTGCCAACACCTTTTGGAACTGTTGGAAGCAAGAGTACCTGTCTACTCTACAAAACTGCCATAAATGGAAGACCAAAGAACCAAACCTCGAAAAGGGAGACCTTGTCTTGCTGAAAGACAAGGATGTGCATCACAACACATGGCCTATGGGACTTGTGTCTCAAACCATGCCCAGCTCTGATGGACTTATCCGCAAAGTCAAGGTCCAGATGGTGAGGTCACTAGATTCCTCTTGCGACCAGCAGACCTTTACCAAGAAGCTCTACACTAGGCTGATCACCGGCCTTGTGCTACTGCGGAGAAGGGCTGAACTTGAACCACAAGCTTTGCTTTGTTTGATGCTTTATTGTTTACTGTTTCTCTTAGTTATATAGCTGTTTATCTTAGTTATATAGTTATCTGCTATTCAGTTAGTATTACTGTCTACTGATTATCTTAGTTTATAGTTAATTTTTTTCTCTCTTAATAGTGGAATTTACAGTTCCAGGCAGGGAGTGTGCTGTCCAGCCAGTGTATGGGAATTGGATAGTAAGGTAGCAATTGTGAGCTGTCCCCTTAAGGGAATGCATCATGATAAATGTAGTTAAGGTATCCTGGGAAATGTAGTCCATGTCACATAACCACATCTGTAATCCTGATTGGTCACTAAATTGACCCTCAATGGGTTGGGGGAGGTTTCCTCACTCTTGGCTGAACTCACGGACTCGTGGTAACTGTTCTTCTATCATTACAAGATGAGAGAAAAAGGATAGGAGATAACCATCTTTTTACCTACAAGACAGATATACAAAGGATTGGTCATTAAAGAAGAACTTCATCACAAATGTGAGTTATGAGAATACCTGATGAACCAATAATAAAGACTTTGTAGGTACGTTTTATTGAGTTTATCTATCTGCATCTGTACAGAAGACAAAATTTACCACTGTACAGAATACAGAACACTGGCACACTTCCTTTCTGATGATCATATCTGTGTTTCAACCAGTTTTAGAAGCAATGTTTCCCCATTTTTAACTGTTTTCATGTCATACTTGTCTCTGGCCATTCTAATTATTAGAATAAGGATTCTTTTACTTTTATAAGACATTCATATCTAATCAGGATAGGTTACAAACATATCTGTTACAAAGAAAGATGTTGAAATCCAAAAACCTCTGTTTAAAAGGCAGACTGAAAAATGTAAAAGCCTGTATGTTGGAAGAAATGTCCATCTGGGTTCCAAGTGAGGAGAAAGATACTGGAAACATGGGAACTGCTTGAAAAGATGGTTTAATGGTGGACAGGGCCACATGGGGTTTGAAGTCCTAGGCAAAATGGGTGAGAGAGGGAGAGAGATTTATACCATTAGGCTTTGAACTTGCTTCCTGTTCCTGTGGCAAGAAATGTATCCTGATTGGTTGTCAGACTCCCATGGGGCCATGCAGGGATAACTTTGTAGGTTGTCTTGAATCCCAGGCTTGGTTGAATCTTGCTGGGTGATGTAATGAAGAGGCTTTGGGCAATTCCTATTATGGCTTACTAGCTTGGATCTGAGTGATCCCATTAGCTGGAGCTTATTGTCTTTGGTCTTGTAGATAGGATGGCTGTCTTTCTGGGGCTATTAACCATGGTGGAGACTGCTTTCCAACAGCATGTTTCTCCTTTTTGCTTTTTTAATATTTCCTAGAATATTTCATTCTTCTAGGAGACGGGTGGGTGCTAACTTTCTGTTAAAAGCCAACACAACTTAGGTGCTTTTTTTCCTTCGTATACCTTCAGGAACTCCCAAACAAGCCAGTTTTTGGCAAACCCAGTGGCTCTGTCCACACAACATGATGCATACAGTTCAAATTCGGGCCGTGAAGTCAGTCGAGAAGGCTTAAAGTTGCCACGGTTTGCTCATGAATTTATTACAGGCCTACAATCAACATACCTACATCCATATGAACATAGTTTAAAAGATGGAGAAGAACAAGGAGACAGTCTGTCAGGGTTCTTCCACCGGACAACGCATGAGCAAGAAATAGTGTACATTCATCCAATTGCTTTCGTTCATAAGGTGTGGGGGGGGGGGGGAGCAAAAGGGCCAGTAATGCGCGTGCGTAATAGTAGTTATCAGTCAACGCGGATTTTCTCGTATCCAATTGTCCAAACTCTGTTATGCAGCCTGCAGTTCGCCGCGAATAGAGCGACTGAGTCCCGCCTCTTCCTCTGTTGCACATCCGTAGTTGAGGTATCACGAGGCATCTGGAAGCCGTTCTTTCTCTCTTTGTGAATCGACTCGTGTGGCAGCCATCATGGTAATCGCGGGCTAATGGCCGATGCCTTGTCCAAGGCGCTTTTCTTAAGATTCGCTGAAGTCGAGAGTGATTGTGAAAGGTTTCGGGATAGCCTTCCTTTTTCCCTCAGCTGATTTAAGCCGAGAAAGAGGAAGACGGAAAGACGTGGGGAGAAGGGCTTAAGAGTCTATCTTGGGCGTAAATGGAAGAGATGGAAGCGGACGGTTAAACGAGGGCCGGGGGTGGGATTTTGTCAGCTTTTTTATCATTCTCTTCTGGTTGGGAAGATAGAATAATACTTCTCGGCCATGGTGAGAAAGTCTTTTAACAGAAGTTTCTTAGATTTCTGTAACTTCTAGGGCCGCGTGTTTGCAAATTTATGACGTGTCTACCCTATCACATCTAAATGGTTTTGGGCTGAGAATATATTGTATTATAATTATATTTCAATTATTCAATTATTTCAAAGTTCAGTATAGCATGTAAAGAAGTTTCTTTCTTTGAAGGACTGTTAGAAGAGCTGCATAATTCTATACACTTGTCTAGTAATGAATCATTTGAATAATTAAACTTTATCTGATTAAGGTGTTCAAGCGTTATGTTGAGATTGGCCGAGTTGCTTACATTTCATTTGGACCACATGCAGGAAAACTAGTTGCAGTGGTTGACATCATCGACCAAAACAGGGTAAGTTTCACTGCTTATGTTATATGTTTAAGATGGTGTATTGTGATAAAAAGTGATAAAAAATTGCTCTTAGCACTCTTTATTCCATCCTTTAGTCCACCAAAAGAATAATATACAATATTTTAATTGGCCAAGAGTGGTTAGACACACAAGGAATTTGTCTCCAGTGCAGAAACTCAGTGCATATGTAAAATAAAGTGATGATTATGATAATAACAATAATAGAGATCAATAAGAAAGTTATAATAAAGATGAGAAGGATAATAACACAGCTATACCACATAGAAAATAATACTGTGGTTTTTCTTACTATGTAGCTTCCTTTTCTACATAGTTGAGTGTGTCTTTTAGAAAATATGATTTATGTTAAACACTCAAGAGGTTATTAACATACTAGTTAGAGAGGAGATTTTTTAATAGTATAAAAGTGCAGGCCTGTAACTTCTCAACAAGCTAGATTTCCTAGATGAGTATCTGAACAGGTAGCTTTCTGAGTACATTATACTTTGAAAGATATAATCTTGTATAGGTGTTCCTCCAAGTTAGTTTCTGTAACCAAGCTTGATTTCCTCTGAATTCTTTTAAAGTACAGTGATTGCATTACGGATAAAAACACATTTTACTTTCCTAGGTATGATTATTTTTGGCAAGTTTATTTATAAGTACTTAAGAAAAATCTTTCGTAATTTGCTAATATATAACATCCTTTTCATTTAGTTTCATTGTGTTCAATAAAAATACCTTTAAGAAGAATGTATATTAGTTTGTGATGTGAAATAGTTATGTTGGTATAAAATAGTATTCACGCTAGTGTTCTTGAGGCTCCTTTAAATCTTCTTTTTAAATCTTGATAGAAATTAAAACCTATGGTGTCTTATAATGTTACGTGAAATGAGCTGAAAATAGGGAAAACCCACATTTCCATTAAAACTCCATTTACTTCTTAAAAGCTATGCTTTTAATAAATCCGGGTTCTTTTGTAGGCTGTTGAAAGTATTTTTTTGCATTAAATGTTAATCTGGAAAATACATTTCTCCCTTGGTTTTTACAGGCCCTAGTTGATGGCCCTTGCAGTGGTGTCAAAAGGCAGGCTATGCCCTTCAAATGCATGCAATTAACTGATTTTGTTCTGAAGTTTCCTCACAGGTTGGTTATGGTACTTCAATATTACTACCTCTAAATTTAAATCAAAGAAATACTTGCCTTACTGTTGGTATTGCAAGAATGTGAAGAGTATATCCTATTATTATAGAAAACTTTATGAGAATATGGAGAAAGGGCTCTTGTATATTTATTCCCAAGAAGAATCCTTGATGTCAGCATGGACTGTTAATTTAATTTTCTATTTAATTTAAAGTAAATTATCATAAAATGGTTGTACAAGATATAAAAGTATTTTTTTTCAGAATTATGCAGCTATTTTACAGGTAGTCCTCGACTTACAACAATTCATTTAGTGATGTTCAAAATTAATGGCACTAAAAAGTGACTTAAGTGTGACTTTCACAATTATGACCATTGCAGCACTGCCATAGTCATGTGATCAAAATTCAGACACTTGGCAGCTAATTCATATTAATAACGGTTGCAATATCTTAGGGTCAGGTGATGTCCTTTTGTAATCTTCAGACAAGCAAATCAATGGGGAAGCCAGATTTACTTAACTGTTACTAATTTAACAATGACAGTGATTCAATTAGCAACTGTAGCAAGTAAGGTTGTAAAATGAGGCAATACTCAACAAATGTCTCATTTAGCAACAGAAATTTTGGCCAACAAATTGTCATAAGTCAAGGAGTACCTGTATATTCCAAAGCACAACACAATTGTGATTATTAATATTACTTCTGAGTGTATTTAAAGCTGGCTTATTTAGAAGATATATATGAAAAATTGGCAAATGTTATCCATCAGTTTGGGTTGAGTTATTAGTATGAGATGTTGGTAACTAAAACTGAGATGGAGATACTTTGGAAGTCTTGATGAAGACTGTGATGACTTGAAATGAGCTCTATTTATGTCTTAGCTAGATTTCTGTTAACAAATATTTAGAAATTCCTAAAAATATTACCATTACTTTGGTACCAATATTGGCTTTATATCAGGCATGTCCAACTCATGGGCCACATGCAGTTCCATAAGATAAAAAATATAAAAAATAAAGGAAGTGTATTATTTATAAAGATTGGCTATATTACATATTTCATATACAGCCCAAGACAATTCCTATTCGCTCAATGAGTCCCAGGCAAACCAAAAGGTTGAACAGCTATGCTCTAGGTGGAATCCTATTGTCCCTAAAGTAGCAGTGCTGTTACTTGGGTTTGTCCTGGACTCACTGTCTTAGTAGATCTGCAGATAGAAGCCATGGCTAAGGAAGTCTTTGTCTCTATATTCACTTATGCCTTAACTGTACAAAGATGTGATACTTTATTACTATGTGTCATGACTGCATCATGCTGAATATCTGGACTCTGTTTCAAGTGCTGATTATTACCTTTAGAGCTTATATGGTAGAGACCAGGAACCATTGCACTAATAATTTTGCTTGCCCTAGAAGATTGGGCTTGTTTAAATTATTGTTGTAGATCAGTGACAGCTAACCTTTTCCATGCTGCGTGACAAAAGTGCTTGTGTGCTTGCACCCATAATGCAATGCACATGTGACCCTCTGTGCATGAGCCCGCACTGCATGCCTATGCGCATGTGCAGTGGGGCTCTCCTAGGCAACCTCTCGCGTGCTGGCGGAAGTGGCTCTGTATGCCACTTCCAGCACGCGTGCCATAGGTTCGCCATTAGAGTTATAGATTATCCTGGACAATAGTAAGGCTGGTCACTTAACATTCTAGAAAACCCTGGATTACTTCTTACCCTGTTTCTCCAACAATACAGTCTCCCCCAATAGGAAGTCCCAGCATGTTTTATAGGCATGAAATGAAATTAAGCCTCTCCCCCCAAATTAAGGCCTATATTAAAACATGCAAAATGGGGGGGAATGGTGCGGGGGCTTGCCGTTAGGAAGTACTTTTGTTGCACACCCGGATATGGTGCTGCCTGTGTTGACCCTGATACGAAGTTCCCCACCAACACCAAGGTCAACATCCAAGCCGTCCACCCGCCCACCCAAAGATGCAAGGGGGGGGGTTAAGTCACCCCCGAAAAGACAGCCTAGCCATTTTTTCGGGCTCAAAAAAAAATAAGACCCGGCCTTATTATATGAGAAACACGGTAGTTAGGCAGTAGATAGATTGGATAGTCACTAGGAAGCCATTTTTAGCCATGTTACTTTGGTCTAACAGTCCTGAGTTTTATATGGATTGTTTATTTTATGTATAGGCAATCAATTTGGAAAATTGGGTATTTTATAAATAAATTACTAAAAGTTTTGTTATTCCTTTCCTATCAGTTTTAGGTTCCAGTTCTAATTTCAGGTACTGAATTAATACCACACAGTAGGCTATATTTGTTTTACCATGCTACTCAAGGAAGCATAATCTGAAACCCCAGGTCCTCATGTGTTCAGTCTTAGGTGAAGACCTTAGAAACCTCCAAAAATACACTGCTCAAAAAAATAAAGGGAACACAAAAATAAGACAGCTTAGATCCGGATGAATGGAATATTCTTATTAAATACTTTGTTCATTACATAGTTGAATGTGCTGACAACAAAATCACACAAAAATTATCAATGGAAATCAAATTTAGCAACCCATGGAGGCCTGGATTTGGAGTTACACTCAAAATTAAAGTGGAAAAAAACACTTCAGGCTGCTCCAACTTTGATGTAATGTCCATAAAACAAGTCAAAATGAGGTTCAGTAGTGTGTGTGGCCTCCACGTGCCTGTATGATCTCCCTACAATACCTGGGCATGCTCCTGAGGTGGTGGATGGTCTCCTGAGGGATCTCCTCCCACACCTGGACTAAAGCATCCCCCAACTCCTGGACAGTCTGTGGTGCAACGTGACGGTGGTGGATGGAGCGAGACATGATGTCCCAGATGTGCTCAATTGAATTCAGGTCTGGGGAACGGGCGGGCCAGTCCATAGCACCAATGCCTTCGTCTTGCAGGAACTGCTGACACACTCCAACCACATGAGGTCTAGCATTGTTGTGCATTAGGAGGAACCCAGGGCCAACCGCACCAGCATATGGTCTCACAAGGGATCTGAGGATCTCATCTTGGTACCTAATGGCAGTCAGGCTACCTCTGGCGAGCACATGGAGGGCTGTGCGGCCCCCTAAAGAAATGCCACCCCACACCATTACTGACCCACTGCCAAACCGGTCACGCTGGAGGCTGTTGCAGGCAGCAGAACGTTCTCCACCGTGTCTCCAAACCCTGTCACGTCTGTCACATGTGCTCAGTGTGAACCTGCTTTCATCTGTGAAGAGCACAGGGCACCAGTGGCGAATTTGCCAATCTTGGTGTTCTCTGGCAAATGATAGGAGGTCATTTTGCAGGGCTCTGGCAATGCTCCTCCTGTCCCTCTTTGCACAAAGGCGGAGGTAGTGGTCCTAATGCTGGGTTGTTGCCCTCCTACAGCCTCCTCCACATCTCCTGATGTACTGGCCTGTCTCCTGGTAGCGCCTCCATGCTCTGGACACTATGCTGACAGACACAGCAAACCTTGCCACAGCTCGCATTGATGTGCCATCCCGGATGAGCTGCACTACCTGAGCCACTTGTGTCAGTTGTAGACTCTCTCATGCTACCACTAGTGTGAAAGCACCTCCAGCATTCAAAAGTGACCAAATCATCAGACAGAAAGCATAGGAACTGAGAAGTGATCTGTAGTCACCACCTTCAGAACCACTACTTTATTGGGGATGTCTTGCTAATTGCCTATGCTTTCCACCTGCTGTCTATTCCATTTGCACAACAGCATGTGAAATTGATTGTCAATCAGTGTTGCTACCTAAGTGGACAGTTTGATTTCACAGAAGTGTGATTGACTTGGAGTTGCATTGTGTTGTTTAAGTGTTTCCTTTATTTTTTTGAACAGTGTACCAAACTGCTTTCTTATATGCATGATTTGTAATAGTGAATATAATATTAATATTATGTTCACTTTTCATGAATTGAGAAAGAATGAAATAATAGTCTTAGTGGACACCCACTGGAATATGAACTAGCATTGTGCTGCAGCTTCCTAAAAACCCAATACAGTCTGGCCACGTTAACAAAGGGATAGAAGCAAAATCACATGAAGCATTAGGAATGTCAAACTCAATTTCATTGAGGGCTGGATCAGCAGACATCGGTTCTAGCAGTGCCCTGCCGACTTTCCCGCTCATGCAGAGGGAAGCCCCACTACCCCTGAGCTGCCCCACCACTTGCCAGGTGCCGTGGCTGAGCTATGCCTTCCAGGAACGCCAGCAAAGCAGAGAATTTGGCTGCAACTCTCAGCTCGGAGTGGAGATGTGGCCTTCAAGACAGAAGGCTGCCTTCAATCCAGGGAAGGGCCTGCAGCCTCAGGGGGTCTATGTGAAGGAACTGCATTGGTCGGACAGTGCCTTGAAAGTGCTTTGGAGTTGCTGCCTTGCAGGGCAGGGTAGGGCTTGGTTCCCCACCTAGAAGCCCTGGTGAAGAAGGTGCATCATCAGTGGCAACTCCGTCGCTGCTCGGCAGACCTGCCCAGCCCGAAAGAGGCGAAGCGGCCAGCTAGCCCAAGTAAAGCTGGTAAAGCACGTCCAGGCTCAGCAGGCAAAAAATGGCCACTGCTAGTGGGGAAAGCCTGATCGCCATCAGCATCCTGGCTGCCCAGGCCCAGCAGAGATGGCGGAGGCATGCAATCCCAGCTGGGCTTGGGTGCCGATGGGGATCCAGCTTTCCCTGCTCGTGGTGGCTATCTTTTGCCTGCTGGGAATGGGCATGTTATGTCACCTCTATTCAACCTTTCTAGCTGGCTGCTTCGCCTCCTATGGGCTGGGCCAGCCTGATGCTCTGGGCAGCAGCTTGATGGACCTGTGCGAGACGATGGCGGCGTTGGTGGTGCTGTGGTTTGAAATGGTATAGGGTCTTCTACTTGAGGGGATTAGGAGATCTTCATGCTCTCTTCCAACTCTGGTAATTTTGTTATAATTTGATATTTTCTTCCTATTTGGGGGGCGGATTGTGGCTCTCTTCCTGGAAAAACATTTGTGTCCCTGTAATAAACTAGCATAGCATGAATTGCAAATGCAGCCATTGTATAGTATAATTTGAGCTGTCTACTAGTTGTTTCCTCAAAGAAGAAAAGCTAAGTATTTTTGAAAATAATGTTTTGTGTGAGAGTTTTTTAAAGGGGCTAATATGGGAAGTTATTGTTGCTGTGATTACTGCCTTGTTTTTTCCTGTACCATTCAGTTAAATATTAGCAGAAATTACTAATTTTCTGGTATAGAAAAATAAATATTTTTAAGGGATCTTAATATATGTTGATATGTTGATTGTAATATATATATATATATATATTTTAAATACAGTGCTCGTCAAAAATGTGTGCGAGTTGCCTGGGAAAAAGAAAACATTAATGAGAAATGGAAGGCCACCAGATGGGCAAAAAAAATTGAGGCTAGGGAAAAGGTATGTGTTTGAAACAATACAAAACATGCAATACTTTTGAGTTAAATGGCATTTTGGAATCAGCTAAATAATGAAGTACAAATAGGAACTCACTTTCTGCGGTATTTGTTGCCAGTTAACTGCCTATGTAATCAGTTTTTCAGCAAACACTTTTAAATGTTTCTGCCATTTCAAGTGCAGCAGACTGTAGGATTTTAGAAAACAATTGAGATTGTCCTTTTTCCTTATACTCTTGTCCTGAACCTGCAACAAAACAAGGCATTTGTTCCACATGGTTTCAGACAATAGGAACTTGAACAATAGGAACTTGAAATAACCCTTTTATACCTCACACGTTATCCTAGGACAGCAGAAGTTGGGATAGTAGCAATAGCATTCATGGTCTTTACAGCATTCTCTGAGTAGTTTACAATGCCGTCATATTGCCCCCAACAATCTGGTTCTCATGTTATCAATGTTGGAAGGGTGAGTCGACATTGAACCCTGTCAAGATCGAACTTTAGGCTCTGGGCAGAGTTTGTCTGCAATACTGCATTCTAACTAAAGAGCTATGATGGTGCAGTGGTTAGAATGCAGTACTGCAGGCTAATTCACTGCCAGGAGTTTGTTTCTGAATGGCTCAAGGTGGACTCAGCCTTCTGAGGTTGGTAAAATGAGGTTGGATGCAATATCCTGACTGTAAGCTGCTTAGAGGGCTTAAGTGCTATTGCTAACCATTGCGCCATTAGGGCTCATCAGTGCTACATGCTGCCTACTATTCAGACTTGAAAAAATATCCAAAAGGAATGATTTTTTTAAAGTGCTTCTAATAGAAAATAGTGAGGCAATCACTGTCTCACTCCAGCCTAGTTAGAGCATTTATGCTCTTGCGCTTCTGTATGAAAAGAAGGGATATAAATGTAGTCAATATTAGAAGCACAATAAATCAGCTTTTGCAGCCTGTTTGTACAATCTTTTAAAAAGATTGTGTCTTTAAAAAGTTTTGTGTCTTTTTAAAATTAAAATATTTTTTTATTTTAATTTATAAATTAAAATATTTTTATTCTTCGGATTCTTTAAATTTCTTTGCCTTAGTCTTATGTTTTTTTCTAGTTTTAATCATTTTAGTAGTATATAAATCATTGGTTACACATGCATATAGATAAAAGGATCTGAAATGAATCTGTACCACTTTGTTGAATGCTCTCAATCCCTTCACAGCCCTTTTTCTCTGGATGACTGGGCCATTTATTCAGTGAAGCCAAAAGGATAAACTTTAATATGAACTTATTGAGGAAAAATATATGTCATTGTAATAAGAATATCAAAAATAAATTGTTTAAATAGCTTCAGTTTTATATTCATGTTTTTGATATTTTAATGTATATATAGTTTACTTTATTGTCATTGCACCTCGTACAACAAAATTAAGTATTATCTTCAGTGTACATTATGATAGAGTTACTGCCCTGGGATAGAAGCTGTTTTTCAGCCTATTTATCCTTGTTTTTATTATCCTGTATTTTATCCTGTATGCTAAAGAGTTATATGATTGTGGTGAAAAAAATATATAGCTTAGCCTGTGATTTTAGACACAGAAATTAGAGTGTGTGCTTCTCTGATGCTTGTATTACAGAGATATTTGCAGTAGTTTTGTCTTACTGTTTCAGGTTGTATTCTATTCATGTATTCTATTTGTATTCTGTTCTCCATTGTTAAATGACATAAAATGCTATGTCGTGTGACCACCAACTTAATAGGAGACGTAGTTATTAAATGGATCCTACAAGGTTGTTAAGGGCAATATATCATTATTGGCTTCTCTGTTGATTCTACTAGTTGTAAGATAGCAGTGAAGACTAAAAATGGCAGTCACATGACCACGGGATACTGTGACCATCAGAATTGCGAGCCAGTTGCAAATACCCAAACCCCAATACCATGACTTTGGGTAATGATGCAGTTTGAAGGTTCATCTGTAAATCTCATTTAGAGCCATTGTAATTTTGAATGGTTGCTGAATAGTCATTAACAAGGGCTACCTGTACTGCATCAGTACCTAGGACACACAGAACAATATTATACCACCCTGTTGCTTTCAGATATTGATTATTTTACAACATTCAGTATTGCCAAATTCTATACCTTGCTCCTTTATGCTGATCTAATCATCTTGATAAAGATGATTTTGAAAATAAAAGCTATGTATGGGATGACTAGTTATATTTTGTTAATGCATAAAGAAGCTGGCAGTTTTTGGTAAGGCTCAGGATCTCAGACTTCTTTGTCAAAAAATCTTTCCATAGAAAGCCAAAATGACGGATTTTGATCGTTATAAGGTCATGAAAGCAAAGAAAATGGTAAGTACAATTGCTATATAATAGACTTTCCTAACACTGAGTATAATGGTTTCAGGTGCAAGATAAAATTCTTAACTTTGCAATGTGCAATTTTTGCTTGATTTATTATTGTTATTATGTAATTTAACTTAAATTACATATTTGGGAGTTGCATGCTACTTATTGTAGATTGATTGGAGTAGTCTCTAAATGTGTAACTAAAATGTCAATTCTTGATGCAGTTGGCTTTCTACTTTCAGTAAATTTCTTATGAAATAAAGTAATGTGAATAGGATTCTTCAACAGTATTATAGTTCTGTTTTTTTCTGCAGAACTTAATTGAAAGTTTAAGAAAACTAAATACTGAAATATGACATTTTTCAGTTGCTCATAAGAAAATAATTTATGAAAATGGATAATTCTTGCCTCATAAACATATAATATAAAATATAAACATAATTATTTTACAGAGAAACCGGATCATCAAGCATGAAGTTAAAAAGCTTCAAAAGGCATCTTCTATCAAGAAAGCATAAATTGTCAACAAATAATATTTCAATTAAATATGCACCTAACATGATCCATGATGTGCCTCATTATTTTTCTCTTCCTCCACATATATTGGGCAGATACATATATTGACTTGTCTACATTTAATATATATTTATCTGAAGAAGCACAGTCACAGCAGTGGTTTAAAACACAAGCATCACAAAAATGTAAAAGCCTGTAATTATCCAAGTCAGCAAAAAAAAACAAAACCCACTATCTTCAGACTCCAATCTCACCCTCCTAATATTTGGGACAAAAACCAACTCTTTCACTCCCAGAAGGTTAAGGGGATGGCCTGCTGGAACTCAAGGTGAAGGGAGTTCAATAACTATTGGTACTATGGAAAAAGCATGCTTACTAAGTCCTGTTAGATGGCAATATTTGAGAGAGAAGGCCTGGAGCTGCCTACAGTATCCATTCTGTTAATATGCAAAACCAGAGAAGTTTTGTAAACCTGACCTGTTGTATGAATTGTACCCAGAAAAAAATTGAGCAAATCAGCTTGCACAACACAACAAAGAATGTGTTTTGCTATGATCTGGCAGGTTGTAATTTCTAGATGGTGTTCAAGACAGCCTCATGTAGCACATCACAATCTCAATGGCAAGTAAATCGTGGCTCAGTTATTGAACAAAGCTCTTCAGTCCTGCAAAGCCTCTCTTCCCACTTTAGCAACAGCTACCACCTGCTCCCAGTTTATATGTGAGCTGCCCACTATTTCTAGAAGGAGGAATAAATTATGTCCATGTACTCCCAAGCAATGGCTATTGCAAACTCCAGGTTTTCCAAGTTTATATTAAAGATGCCTTCCATTTTGCTCTCTAAAGCCATTGTGTCTGCTTTGCTTCATTTCAGTTCCATGTACAGAAACCCTTTGGATCACTGCCTTTTTCATCTTCAAGTTTATTGCGGGAACAGAGCAAGATGTGCTTCTTTACTATCTTAACAATGCTTTAACAAGTCCGAATGGGAGAAACAATACTAAATTGGCATAACAACAGATCCAGGAAGGACAAGAACAGGGAAATTCACCAATCAGGCTGTAGTGAGCATGGTTTAAACAGTATCAGGCTAAAGTGATAGACATCTGGAAAACGATTTTGTAAGTCAGCATAATTTCCAGCCAGCTTCTCTACAAGACAGTTAAAATTTAAACTATTTAACACAAGCAAGGATCTATAATATCCTTGCTTGTGGTAATAGACAAGGGCTCAGAATATTTTATATTTTGACATTTTATTGAAAGGCTTACAGCACTATTCTGTTTATTAACATCCTTCTTACATTCCAAGAAAAGATGGAGTGGGGTGTTTTTTTTAGTTCCATCTGTTTTGGAAGTAAATTCTGGCAGGTGTCATACAACTGCTGTGTTGCACTTTCATACTTCTGAATTGAAAGCACATTGAACTGAAGACAGCCACTATCAAACAGCCATATACAATTTTGGGTTTCAGTTTCTTAACATGATGTATGTCAGGTGCCTTCATGTCCTCCAATCTACCACTTTTGAATTTTCTTGTGACAGCTGACGGCCTGATTTCTTTTTAATTTTAAATTTATGGTAAAAATGATTACAGATCTATTCAATGCAAAATAATGTAATGCTTAAGGCTATTTAATCATGGCTAATTATGTATTGGCTCTGACAACAGCAGTCAGTCTTTGACATGTCAACCAATGTTTAGTAGTGCTTTCAGCCTGCAAACAATTATACTGCATGCTCACAATTTTTTTTTTTTTACTTTAGTGAGAAAATTACTACTTGCCTCCATCTTGATATAGAGAATTTTACATGTGTGAAATGTACATTATTCTAATTGTAACTTTAGATCAGGAGACTGGCCTTTGCTATTTTTTTATTGAATTGGTGTGAGCTGCTGTTTCTATTAAGGGGAGTCCTCAACTTATGATCATTTGTTTAACCAGAGTTCAAATTATGATTGTCCTGAAAAAACTGACTTACAACCTGGCCTTGAAGTTTCAATCATTACACCACGCTCACAATCATGTGATCACACCTCAGATATTTGACAACAGTTGCAGTATCCTACAGACATGACAGTGATTCTTCCCAGTCAGTTTCCAACATGCAAAAGTCAATTGGAGAAGCCATATTTGCTTAACAATTGTGTGATTTGCTTAATGCCCATAGCAAAATAGGTTGTAAAATTGGATGTGGTCACATGACACTTAATGACTATGCTGCTTAATGAATTTTTCCAGGCTTAGTTATAGTTGTAATTGAGGACTACCTGCAATGGAACCAATGTCTAATTCAATGTGTGATATTTCTATGCATTATATTTTTGAAAACCTAGAATCCAGAGTAATCAGTGTCCACAATATCTGTACTGGTGGATTAATGATCTGATTTTATATGAGGTAGCTTTCTAGACTAAGGTCAGAGAAGTTATTCTAAGTTTTTCTAACTCGAGTTTTCATTCTAAGACGATCTGCTTTTAAGCGTATATGTACAATCCAGCTTTTCTGTCTCTAAAACATTTTGTTGCCTTCAACTCTATAGTACACTGCAGATCCTATGTGCTATAGTTAGCTTGAAAAATGTCATTTTTGACCTAGCAAGTGCAACAAGATCTGCTTAGCCATGGGAACTCACTTCAAATTGAATATGGGTTGGTGTCCTCAATTGCCCTTAAGAGAAGAAGAAACAATCATTGTGTACAACATATATTTGTTATCAAATATGTTATCCTGAAATAGTTTTGTCTATCTGGAAGTTGCCTAAGTCTTTTTATGGTTAGCCATTGTTTTATAGTCAGTAATTTGATGAATCATTTTTGAATAGGTTTAGGCATATGTACAATTCAAGTACATATAGTATAATTGTACATATATGTACAATTCAAGTACCCAACAGTGATCGCAAGCATATTTTTAAAAATATATTTAGCATTTTCCTGATTATGTACCATTTTTCTGTTTATGTGAGAATAAGCAAAGAGAGGAACAACCTACAAAACCCCTCTTACATATAAAATCTAAATTATGAATATTTACTTAGGTTTGTGTAATATAAAGAAAAAAGGGAAATATGATCTAGTACTAATATTTGCATTTTCCTGCAAATTTCAATATATGCTTAACGTGTTTTTTTTTTTACAGATTCCGTTTGAGAAACTGAATATGGTAGGGGGAAAAGTTTAGACATTTTTTCAGTTAGTATTATGTGATACCTTCTTTAACAGACATAGCTTCCAGTATTTCCTGTAATAAGAGCCTTGTAATCTGTTGGAATATCCAATCTATTTTTAATTTCAATTTTAGTTCCTGGCTTCAGCAAAGGGAGAAAACATGCATGTAGTTGGCCAGCAAAGAGCAGACTGATGCTGGTACTTGAGGTGAAGATTGCAGAAGAGCTGGGTAGGAATACAATTGTCATGTGAGAAGCAGAGCATTAGTGGTGAAACATTTGCAGGAGACTTTTCTAGAGAGATGGCAGGAGGCACAGATGGGGGGAGCAAGAGAAAGTGTGTGTGTGTGTGTGTGCACAATGGGTTTAATGGAGGCTGAGGAGGTGTAATTGGAATAGATAATCCAATATCACAAATAGTTTGAAAAGCACTAAGGGAAAAGCCAGTATTGGTAAGGAACAAAATGAAGCAGGAGTCGGGAACTGGAATTCACAATGCACAAAATCAGATCCTGAAACTGATTCCAGCTATTGAAGGCAGTCTCTGCATTTTAAACCTCCCTGATTAGCACGTATAGGTGAGCTTAAGTTAGAACTTCAGTTGTAGATCCTAACTTAAGTGCCAGTGTGTGTTTACTTTCTGTAAGAATTGCCTCTTCTAATTTAAGAAAGTGAAGACTCTTGAACTTTTTAAAAAGGAATCATAAATTAAGGACTACATGCACTGTGATAAGATAGTAGGATTTTCAGGCCAGGGAAGTTTTGCCTTGCTTCTTGGAGCTTGACTGTTAAGCTGTAACATTCAATTTCTTTGCCAATTATCAAACATTGGCTAGAGAACCAAGAATATCTTCATTTAGAACTTTCACCAAACTGTTCAGAATTGCAAGATGTCCACAGGATATGGTAAAAAAAAAGGTGCAATTGAAACTCCATCCATTTTTTAAATAAAATTTTTATTTGGGTTTTCAGAAAACATAATACAAGTAAAATTTCTTTTTTTGAGAATAGCATGGTCCCGGATTATCACTTCTCCATACAGACACAAATTCAATTCCATATTCATCTTTGTGTTCTATTCCATATCTTATTACTATTTTAACATTTTCTCAATAGTAACCTTCCCTTAGTTTTCCCAGTCTTACTTTTAATTATCTCATTCCTTTCTAAATTCAATTACACCAGGGCTCTGCTCTCTCACCACTGCTGTTCATTCTGGTGATGGACACAATTACACACGACCTGTACACGCCCGCCCCATGGACGCTGCTCTACGCCGATGATGTGTTCCTGGCCAACCTGTGCAAGGCTGAACTAGAGCACCGAGTCCAACAGTGGCACGACCGCCTCGAGCAGTTCGGGCTCCGGCTGAACCTAAAGAAGTCCGAATACCTGACCACTGACAATGAAATGACAGGCTCCATCCACGTGAACGGGCAGGAGCTACTGCGCGCCTCCACCTTCAAGTACCTGGGAACTACTCTTGGGGAAGAAGGCCTACTACAAACTGAGGTGGCAGCCAGGATCAATGCAGCGTGGGGCAAATGGAAGTCCGTCACGGGCGTCCTCTGTGACAAGAAGATGCCGATGCGCCTGAAGGCGAAAATCTATAACTCTGTGGTGCGCCCGTGGCCATATACGGCGCAGAGTGCTGGCCGACGACCAAAGAAGTCGAAAGCAGACTCCAGATAATGGAGATGCGAATGCTCCGATGGTCGGTAGGCCTCACCCTACTCGATCGCGTCAGGAACGAAGAAGTGCGTAGACGGTTCAACGTCGTGCCCATCCCCACGGTCATGAGGCAGTCCGGCTACGATGGTTCGCCACGTGAGCCGCGCCAGGAAGAATCCATCATCAAATCTGTAATGAAGGTGACTGTCGGAGGAGCGAGACCGCGTGGTAGACCTAAACAACGCTGGATGGACACGATCAAGGCCGATCTAGAGATCGCGAAGGCAGACCCGACACACGTGGCAGACAGAGAGGTGTGGAAGCAGTACTCAAGGACATTAGCGGACCTCGCCCGGCGCGAGACAAACGCTGAAGAAAAAGAAGAAGAAGAATATATATATATATATATATATATATATATATATATATATATATATCTATATCTATATATATATATGGATCTTTGGTTGTTCCATTAACCTCAGAAAATAAATAAATAAATATATATATATATATATATATATATATATATATATATATATATATATATATATATATATATATATTTGTTTTCTGAGGTTCTCAGCGGTATTTATATGTGGATCTTTGGTCGGGTTTTCTCCCGCATAAGATTGAAGTATCTAGGCAACGTTTCGATGAAGTCTCATTCATCATCTTCAGGCTTCTGTCTCCGGCTCTGTGCTTCTCAGAGTAATGTGAGATTGCAGCTGCTTCCTCCTTTTAACTGCCAGTGGGGTGGGACTTGATTGGATGGGGGCTTGGCTGTGTTCTGATTGGGTGGGGGTGTGTTCTCATTGGTAGGGGGTTTGGCTGTGTTCTGATTGGTTGGGGGTTAGCCGTGTTCTGATTGGTTGGAGGCGTGTTCTGTTCAGGTGGGGGCTTGGTTGTGCTCAGGTTAGTCTTAGTTGCTGGGGATTTGAGCTGGTGAGTTTTGATCTTGCTGTTTGGCTTCGAGTTCTTGGTCGTGCTGCATCTTCATAGTGGGTGTCGGTTTGCTTCATGTATGGCTCGGAGGGGTTTGAAGTGGGTAGTGATGCAGCTGCAGTGCAGCTTCTGGTCCATGGTCGTGTCTCATCTTCTGAGTGGGTGGGAGTCTGTTTTCTACATGGAAGTGTGGTGGTGGCATCTTGTGTGGCTCTCATGGGTGTGGGTCTGGTGTCCTTCTTCATGTTAGGTACTCGTCTGTTCATGAGGGCGGGTTTCCAAATGGCTGGAAGGCGGGAGGTGTCATCTCGTTTGTTCATGCTGTGTGGGCGTTTTTCTATCTCTATGGCTTCTCTGATTATTCTGCTGTTGAAGTGTTCGGTTTTGGCGATAGTTCTGGTATTTTTAAAATCAATTTCATGTCCTGTGGCTTTGAGGTGTTGGACCAGGGAAGAGGTTGTTTCTTCTTTTTTGATTGAGTTCTTATGTTCTTCAATGCGTGCATTTATTCTTCTGTTAGTTTGTCCAATGTATGTGGTAGGGCAGGCAATGCAGGGGATTTCGTATACTCCTTGGTTTTCTAATTCGATTTTGTCTTTGGGGTTTCTTAGGATGGTGGATATTTTTCTGTTTGTGCAGAATGCTGTTTTGATGTTGTGTTTTTGGAGGATCTTGCTAATTTTGTCTGTAGTGCCTTTTATATATGGGAGGAGGGCTTTGCCGTTTTCTTGTTCTCTGTCTTGGATTTTGGTTGGGGTTTCTTTTTGGATTAGGTGGGTAATCTTCTTTCTTTGGAATCCATTGGCTGTAAGTACGTTGGTGAGAGTGTGTAGTTCGGTTTTTTGGTGTTGTTCATCGGCTAAACATTTTGTTCTGGAGATGAGTGTCTTTGCTACGGAATTGATCTGTGCTGGGTGGTGGTGTGAGAGTGCATGTAGATAGCGGTTAGTATGTGTTTTCTTCTGGTAGATGGTGTGTCCTAGGGAGCCATTGGATCTTTTGTATACCAAGACATCTAGGAAGGGAAGTTGGTTGTTGGCTTCTGTTTCCATGGTGAATTGTATTTTGGGGTGTAGGCTGTTGAGGTGTGTGAGGAAGTTGTTCAGTTTTTCTTTCCCATGTGGCCAGATTATGAAGGTGTCATCTACGTATCTGAGCCAGAGTTTGGGTTTGTGGTCGTATTTTTCTAGAGCTTGTGTTTCAAAGTGTTCCATGTAGAGGTTAGCGATGACAGGTGAGAGGGGTGATCCCATGGGTGCTCCTTCTATTTGTTTGTATTTTTGTCCATTGTAGGTGAAGTATGTATTGGATAGGCAGTGGTTGGTTAGATCTAGGATGTGCTTGGGGGGGTTGTATTTGTTTTGGATGGCTGTCAAGGCTTCTTTTATTGGCACTTGGGTGAAGAGGGATATGACATCGAAGCTTACTAGTAGGTCGCTAGGTTGTAAGTTCGATGAACTGGAATGAATTTCTTACGTGTGAGTTGATGGATTCTGCATAAGGTTGTAGTTGTTTGGCGAGAAATTTGGCTAGGTTTTGTAGAGGTGAGCCTATGGAACTGACTATTGGTCTGAGTGGGGTTCCTTCTTTGTGTATTTTGGGGAGACCATAAAGCTTGGGGCATCTGGATGATTTTTCTCTGGGTATGATTCCTTGCTGGATTTCTTCACTGATGGGGGAGGCTTTTATTTTGGATTTGGTAGTTTTTTCTAGGTAAGTGGTGGGGTCTGTCTTTAGGGGTTTGTATGTGGGGTCTTGGAGTAGGTTGGTTAGCTTGGTTTGGTAGTCAGATGTGTACATAACCACAGACAAGGGCAACGTGACACTTGTGTCTTCTAAATAGGTTTATACCCTTAATCCTTGTACATTTTCTCTGTTTCTCTATGTCCTGTTTCTGTCCTTTATAATTTTTTTTCCTTTCCCTCTTCTCCCTCTTCTTCTCCCTTCCCTTTTTGACCCCTTCTCTCCCTAATTCTGATTCTCTCTTCTGTAATCCTCTCTTCTGTTTCTTCCTCATGTTGTAATTACTTTTCAAACTATTCTTTTTGGGGGGTTGTTTTTTCAAATCTTAAATTTTTCACATTCTTTCCCCCCTTTCCTTTCTTTTCCCCACATAGAAATTCTTGGTCATTAAAGATTCTTCTTTGTTCTGCCCTTCTTGTTCTATAGGCATTTCTTGTTGTTTCTCATAGTTCAGGATCTCCATTTCTAAAAACTGAAATACGAAGCCAAAAGAACCTCTTCCTTCTTGTGCATCTTCTTTCTGTTTTTTAAGTTCCATTATCAATTCTTCCAAGAGTGATACCATTTTAAAAACTTTTATACAACCACCCAATTAATTTTAGTCCTTTAGATCCAATAGCCAAAAATCCAAAAATCACCAAGTAGTCCAAATAATCCAAATCTGTTTCTTCTTGTTTCTTTTTTCCACTTTCTCTTCCTGGGGTTCTCTTATCTTGTTACAAAGTTTCAGTTAAAATGTTTCTTTTAGGAATCTTGTTGAAGTTTCACTGTTAATTCTTTTCATGTCCAGGTGGTCTCCTCCATTTTTCCAGATCCCACCCTTTTGGTTTTTTCCTTCTTTTAAACGTTTTTGAGAATCCAGAAATCTTTATTATCCCTTTGACATTTTATCTTCAGCTTAAATACCTGTTAATGTCAAAGTGGATTTTTTTCAGTTTCTTGCTTAAATCTTTTAGTTGTCAATATAGGGAAGAAAAGAAAAAAAACCAAATCCTTTCCCTTCCCTCTCTCATTCACCACTTCAAAGTCTTCTTTGGGAACAATGTAGTTCTTTATAATTCAAAGTTCTTTATAATTCTTTATAATTCAAATTCCAGGGCTTATATTGTTGCTTTTTCAGTGTGACCTGGTCAGCCAAAACTTTCTCTTCTTATCTTCCTCCTGCACATTCTTTTTCCGGTCGAGTTCTTCTTTGAGGTGGCCCTTTCTGACCACCGCTGCAATCGCCTTCCATCCATTTTTATGTGTGTCAGTAGTTGCATCATTGTACTATGATTATCAAAGGTGCAATGGTTCAGATGTTAAAGACACTTGTTGGCTAGAAACTCGACAACCTAAGACCCAAGCGCTGCACGACAGGGTGAGTTCCCATTATTTGCCCCAGCTCTTGCCTATCCAGCAGTTCAAAAGCATGCAGATGTGAGTGGATTAATAGGTATCAGTTCAATGGGAAGATAAGTGTTCTGTGTGCCTCAGCATATAGTTAATGCTGACCACATAAACACGGAAATGTCTTCAGACAATGCTGGCTCCCTTGGGTAAAAAACGGAGATGCGCACAGCCCCAGAGCCAGAAGTGACTGGACAGGGAAACTTTAACTTATTTTGCTGTGGTCACCATCTTGAATTTTTGATAACACCTCACCTCTGCAGAACTTGAAAGTAGAGTCCACAGATTATTCCAGTTAGCCTGACACTGGAATAATTGTCGACAGCTCCTTGTTTAATTTTGGTTCCTTTTATTTCCGTGTTTGATTTAATTATTATTAATAATGTCTCTTAAGACCAGGATGAAAAGTAGAGGTGACAGTGGACATCCCTATCTGACTCCTTTCATTATCTTAAATGGATTTGACATCTCCCCATTTATTATTACATTTGCTTTTTGAGTGGAATAAATCTATCATTTTTTCAAATCTCTCTCTGAACTTCATATTTTTAATTTGTTGAATCATGAATTCCCAGTTCAAATTATCAAAGGCTTTTTGGGTGTCCAGGAAGACAAGAGCCATTTCCTGAATGAGCCTCATAATACTCCAATATATTAATTGCTATTCTTATATTATTCCTTATTTGTCTCATTGGAAGGAATCCATTTTGATCTGCGTGTATATTTTCATTTAATAGTTTTTTCAGCTTTCCACTATAATATTCATAAACACTTTATAGTCGGCATTTAGAAGAGAAATTGGTCTATAATTCTTAATTTGTTTGATATCTGTACCCTCTTTTGGAATCAAGGTAATATATGCCTCTTTCCATGATTCTGTCAAGAACTCATTGCAAATTTCCAATAAAAATGTTTCTGTTGACTCTCCCAAGTTCTTATAGAGTTCCCCTGGCAATCCATCCACCCTGGGGTCTTATTATTATTTTTTGTTTTTGAATTGCTTCTTTTAATTCAGTTAATGTTATTTCCTAATTTACTAGTTCCTTTTTCTTCAATTAACAGGGACATAGCTTCTATTTTCAAATATTTGTTTATTTTTCCCTTTGCTATCTCTTCCTGTCTATAAAGATTTTCAAAAAAACTCTTGTGTAATTTTCTTTTTCTTATCAATATTAGTTTCCATAATTCCATTCTCATCTGGTGTATTATTCTTTTTTCCTTTCCTTTTTTTAATTTATAGGCCAACTATCACCCTGGCTTGTTCACATGTTCAAAGTAATTTTTTCTTACAAATTTTAAATTTCTTGCCAATTATTCTTGATCCAAAATATTCAATGTATGTTTTGCTAAGGCCAATTGGTTTTTAATTTTTTCTTTCCTGGGTTCCATTTGAAGTTTTTCTTCTAAATCTTTAATTTCCTCAGATAATGTGTTATGATTTTTCCATTTATTTCTTTTTGCAATGTAGGCTATTATTATCCCTCTTAAATATGCTTTCATGGTATCCCACAAATTTTGTAGTGAGGTATGTTGTTGTGATGACCCAAAGTGTTACACAAATGTAACAAAATCCAAAACAAATAAATGTCCTTTAATGCTTCCAACTTGGCCCCACTGTTCAATAATTCTTAGTTGGAGATAAAACAGTCGAAATAGTCTTCAAAAGAAAGCAATACAGTCCGAATTTAATGAGCAGATAGAGGTGAAAATAAAAACCAAACTAACTACAATGATGAAATTTCCACAACGGAACAGAAATATTTACCAAATTCAAGGAGATAACAACAGAGGTGGTATTCAGCAGGTTCTAACTAGTTCTGGGGAACCAGTAGCGGAAATTTTGATTAGTTCAGAGAACCGGCAAATGCCATCTCTGACTGGTGCCACCCCCATCTATTCTCTGCCTCCCAAATCCCACCTGATAGGCTGGGTCTTTTGTTGCCCTGCATAGGAGAATGGAGCTGGAAAGCAGGTTAGTGGGGTGGAGAGGGAATGGGATTTTGCAGTAAACTTCCCCCTGGAGTGGGGTGGAAATGGGGATTTTACAGTATCCTTCCCCTGCCATGCCCACCAAGTCATGCACACAGAACCAGTAGTAAAAAAATTGGAATCCCACCACTGGATAACAAGGCACAGTCTGTGGGAAGGACGTCAACCAAGATAACCTCTAATCAAAATAAAACACGCTTTGTCTCCAGTGTTTGCCAGAACGCAGGTCCAAACTCTTAATGCAATTCTCATACCTGCAGCCCATGAAGAGGATCAAGGCCCTGTCCTCCTGAGTAGACCACATCTCTCCCTTATCCTCTCCTCCCTGCGTGCCCTAGGATGGATAGGGGATGGGCCTGGGTCCTCCTCTGTCTGCTCAGCTGGTCTCTGCCCTTCCTCAGCCTCCTCCACAACCTCTGGAGCCACACTTCCACTCCCTGTCAGCTGTTCCTCTCCCTCAGAGTCAGTCTCCACCAGGGCCATGACAGTTGTTTTTTTATTACCCTTAAAGAATAGCTCCAATTCTTTTGAAATCTTTTGGATATATTCTTTTTCTTTTAAGATTTGTGGGTTTAGTGTCCATCTACCTCTTCCTTTTTTGTCCTTTCCATATTATTTTAAAAGGGTTATGGTCAGCCCAGTATTTGGTATAATCTCTATTGTTTCAATATTTTTAACTAGGTCTCCATTTATCCAAGCCATAACAATTCTTGAACAGGACTTGTGAGGATTAAAATAGAAGGTGAATTTAGTTTCTCCTGGGTTTAAGGTCTAATAAATTTATTTCATCCAACATTTCAAAAAAGGTTTTGGATACTATATTCCTTTTATGTTTATTTTTTGATCACTAGCATAATCTTTTTAAAATCTTTTTGCATTATAGTCACTGATTAGACATACATTATCATTCCCTATTTCTATAATTTTATCATGTACTTTTTTATAGAACTCACTTTGGTTTTTATTAGACACTAATAATATATTTTTCCCAATTGTTAATTCAACTATCAATAGTCTTCCTTTTGTATCTGTATATACTGGATTTACTGTTATCCCTTCTTTAATGCCACCTCTCTTTTTTTCTCTTCTGCTAACATTGAATAAAGTTCCCCCAATTTATTACACTGTGAATATCTTGTTTTTTAATGTGCACCTCTTGGAGGCACATAATATCCAATTTTTGTTTCATTAATCTGGAAAATATTTGCCTTCTTTTCGATGGTTAGTTTAGGTTGTTAACATTAATAGATATTAGTTTAAGTTTTTCCATTTTTAATTTTTATTCCAGTTGCTGCCTTCTATTCATCCTAGTTTCTCTTTGAGTCCTCGTTCTTACTCCTTTTTCTTCCTTACGTTCTTGTCATTTTTATTTTCTTTCTCTTTCTCTCTGGTCTCCTGCCATTGTTCAACTTGACTTGCCAATTCTAACTCCTCTCTGCTACTATATTCTTCCTCTGGTCCAACTAACTGGTCATGGAGATCTTGGGCCTTTTCCAAACTGTTGATTTTGATCTTTTTATCATTCCAGGAGACCAGCATTCCCTCTGGAGTAATCCATCAGAACAGAATATTTCTCTTGTTTAATTGGGTCGCTAGAAAACGCTAGTCTTTCCATTGTTCACAGACTCTTCTAGGGATTTGTTTCAATGTAATTCTTTGTTTCTTTTTGTACATCATCAGCTCTTCTCTTGTGATCTTATATATAATGTCCCTGACTTTTTTACAGGCAAATCTTATGTGTACTTCTCTGGGGAATCTATGGCGTCTGGCATAGTTTGTGTACACTCTTAATTCATGTAAAATTTCCTGCCTATCCCTCTGA
This sequence comes from Pseudonaja textilis, assembly GCF_049901715.1. NCBI lineage: Eukaryota > Metazoa > Chordata > Lepidosauria > Squamata > Elapidae > Pseudonaja > Pseudonaja textilis. The sequence continues at coordinate 52,011,335 of NC_142008.1, read as the reverse complement.
AGGGCTTCTGCAATCAATTCCGCCATCAGCATCTCTGTTACATTCTGGAACCTCAGGAAAAATGAGGCCCAATCCATCTTTAAATGTATCAAGGATTCTTCCAGGTCTTTATTTAGCCCTGTCATCTTCTGGTCTACCATTTCTAGTTTTTTCTCAATTTGTTCCATTCTATTTTAAATTGTTTTTATTCTTTCCTCATTTTTTTGGATCACTTCTTGGATTGAGCCCATCCTGTTGTCAAGTTTATGTATCTCTGTTTTTATCTCTCCCATTTCCTATTTTATTTCTCCATGGTTTTTTGACATGTTTTCCTGGAGTTTAACCATCATATCCTGTATTGTCGACAATGTGGATTGCATTGCCTGCATACTGGGAGTCGTATTCGCTTTTTCAGTGGTAAGCATTCCTTTGATTAGTCATTGGCTTGATATGAATGGGCTATTTATTATTGACACCGATGTTGTGGTTTTCTTTTCTGTTTTCAGGGTTGTGATGCTGGCATCTCTTTTGTAATTTTATGCTGTTCTCCTAAAAAAATTTATATGTTCTCCCAAATTACCACCCAGTTTAATTAATATGCTCTAGTCTATACTATGGACTCCTCTATCATTTATATTACTCTCTTTCTATTCTGTACAATCCTATCTTTCTGGGTAGATATCAATAAATATTAATAAATGTTGCTAAATAGTACTAGTAATAAATACAATAATATTAATAAATATAGTTAATATCAATTAGTAAGTGATGAATAATAAATTTACTAGGTATTAATAAATACAATAAATACAGTTAATAGTTAATATTAAATATGTGTCAATACACCAAAAGATATATATTAGCACTAATTAGTACTATCTTATAAATAAAAATATATCTACAATTCTAATTTCTTATATGAGATCTTAAGTATGTATATCTAAAGAGAGAAGAGTATAAGTTTATATAAATGTAATTTGTATAATTAACACTAAAATAAATATAAAGTCTACTTACAAAGTTTTTATATCAAGTATTTTCTATTATTATCACTACTATATTTACTCTTTATCAAAATATTCCTTAGTCTTTTACATCTAAATATATTTACTTTTTTAGTAATTGTACAATATAGATATCTACTTTCCTAAAGGCAGCAGAAAGTATAAAGGATTAAATGCTTAAACATAGTTTCTCGGCTTCCGGGTTGCCAGGCTTTGGTGACAGCAGGGATTTGCATTTCTTCGCGATCCCTGCTGTGCTCGCCGTCTTGGTGCCTCCGATTCAGATGGATTTGGAGGATAAGGCTGCCCTGTAGAGGAGCCGAAGATAGGGAGGATCTGGGAAGGGGTTTGGGGGTGTCGCAGACCCCCTCCCCACCCAGTTTTAACCTCCTTCTCTCAAGACGATGTAGAGAGAAGAGGCTGGCATCTGGAAAAGATTGCGCAGGAGGGGTGCTGAAGGAAGAGAAAACAGAGAAAGGTTTTGGCTGAACCGGGACAACAATTAACATCTGAATACCCTGGAACTTTGGCTTTTCAAGTGATATATTGTTTCCCAGAGGATCGTTAAGCTGCGGTGGAAGAGTAAAGGGAAAACTTTTTTTCTCCTCACTTTCCTTCCCACGGAGGCAGCAGATGGAAATCGGAAACACCCGTATTGGTAGCAGAAGGTATTAACTTTTAAAATTGAAGCCAAGGGGAAATTACATTCTCAAATACTGATACTTTAAAACTCAAGTCTTCTTGCTTATTTATACTAACGTTTGTTGAAGGAGACTGCTTGGAGTTTTATAAGATTAGAGATTAAATTGCAATAAAACTTCCAAAAAATGTCTTGGAATCATGTAATTGAATTCTCCCCCAGGAAGAGCAAGTAAGAAAGTGAAACAGAATGCGTTGAATATACTGTCTTTGATTGTTTTATGACTTTGGGACTTTAACTATCTTTTGAAAGACTAAGAAAACATTTGGACTGCTTAAAAAAAAAATCCTTTTCTGTTTACAATGGTATCTTTTGAAGAATTGAAAATGCAGTTTGAAAAATTAAAAGAAGAGGAAGATGGCTCTTTTGGATCTATCTTTTGCTTTTTAGAAATGGCGATTTCTGCTTACCAGGAAATGCAACAAGAAAGAGGCTGGGACGATGAAGAAGAAGCCATCTTTAATGGACATATGATTTTAAAAAAGGGTAAAAAGGAGAAGAAAATCAAGAATTTAAGCTCTAAAAAAAACAATTAAGAAAGGGAAAAGTAAGGTGAAAAATCGATATAATGATAGAAAGCAATGGAAAAGAGGAATACAACAGAGAGGGGAGATTAAAAAGTTGGAGATTGAGAGGGGGGGGATAAAAAGGTTAGAGTTGATAAGGAAGGAAGGGACAAAGTGAAGGGAAGTTATAAAGACTTTAAACAAGATGTTAATAAACAACTTTTTTTTAGAGGCAAAGGGTAAAATATAATTTAAATAGAGATTCTGCAAAGGTACACAAGACTGTATTTTATATTTGTATTTGAAATATGTGTTAATAGAATATTGTAGGGATTGTGTAATTGATGTTTAATTAACTAATTTGTTAGGGAATACTATTTTTAATATACTATAAGAATACTATGTTTTTTTTATTTTAAAATGTCATGTAGAATGTACTAAGCAGAATCAGAATAGAAATAATGTTTAATTTTAAGTGTTGAATTTAGGGGGAAAATAAAAAGGTGTCATACTTCAACCAGTCATTACAGGAAAAAGTTTGTGTTTAAGAGAAAGATAAATGGATGATTGAAAAAGAACGGACAAAAAATACAAGTGAAATGATTTAAATTGAGATTAAATAAACAAAGTAGAATTAAGAGAGTGAAAAGAGGGGAGAAGATATATGTAAAATGTAGAATTTTTAATAAGATATGAAATAGTATATAAGCTGAGCATGAATTTAATTTAAGTCTGTACCAAAAGTTATAACCCGGGGTTAAGCCGCTTTCTAAAAAGAAGTTTTATATTTTTTATGTTATGTGTTTTGTCAGTTTACATTTGCTTATTGAGGAGTAATGTTGGATAAGAACATATGAAATAGTATGAAATATAGTAATATGAAATATATGAATGAATAAAATTGAATAGAAATAAAGGAAGAAACAGTAAGAAGGTGGAAAACAGTAATAAGATATGAAGTTGAATATATAAGATGCATATTAAGTTATGTGTGGAAATGTGATAATTTAGAACTATATTGTACTTAAATGAGATGTCTTATTTGTCTTGTTAAGTAGCTGTTGGAAAAGATGTTTTATGTTCTTATGTCTTATGTTTGTTTTGTGTACTTTTTTTGAAAATTAATAAAATTTTATTTAAAAAAAAAACATCGTTTCTCCAGTTGGTCTCACTATTGCATCAGTTCTCAATTATTATCTCTTCTCACAATGGCAGCCTCACACAATCTGCACAGTCACTTTCCCCACTTTCTCCTCACAGCCATCAAACCTGTCCTCTTTCCATTGGAGTTCCAAATTCTAGATCTTCGAAGAGCAATTATGTAGTTATTTCTCCCAAAAAGCAATACGCCTCCTGCTTTTCTTTTATGTGCTCTTTCGCTGTTTTGCTGGCTAGTCTTTTCTTCTAAGTGCTATTCCGCTCCTAATACAGAATGCCATCTGTTTTCTGGGATAAACCCTTACTATTTGGAGACTCACTTATCTTCTAGATTGCTCCTCCAGTTGTCTCTTCACCGATTTCTAAACTTGGCTAAATCCACTGCTCACCTGTCACTGCTGCACTGTTTTCTCTCCTTGATTCCTTCTTCAAATCGGCTGGCTTCTTCCTTGTCAGGCTGAAGGTTCCCTTCTTAGCACAGCTAGAAACTGGACCTCTCCTTGCTGTCTCTGAGAGTTCCCCTTTCCCTTGCTAGTCCTTCTGGGACCAAACTGTGCCTCAGATGGCCACCATATGTGAAAACTGCAGCACAGAAAATGGAACACTGTTCCTCTGCACTGCCATGGCACAATGTCACCGCAGGACAGGCATTCGCAGACAATATGGCATTTTTTTTTATTGAGGACCCACTAGGATCTGGACCTATATTGTTGCAAGAGATAGAGAAATATGGGGAAGTAGCAGGCCTTAAAATTAATAAGAAAAAAACCAAAATGCTAGTCAAAAATTTAACTGCAAAAGAGAAAGGAGAATTAGAAGAAGGAATGGGGCTCCAAATTGTAAAAATGGTGAAATATTTAGGCATTTGGTTAAGGGCATGGTGTTCAGCATTAAAAAAGAATAATTATAGAAAATTGTTACAACAAATTGGAAAAGACCTGGACAGATGGAGGAAACTATAACTTTCATTATTAGGGAAAAATTGCAACAATTAAAATAAATATCCTATTCAAATTGCTTTACTTATTTCAAACGATCCCCATAAAATTAGATAAAAAATTATTGAAATAGTTAAATAAAATAACCATGAAATGTGTATGGTCAGGAAAAAAAAGCACAGATAAAATTAATTTATCTAGAGGATAGTAGAAGTAGAGGTGGCTTTGGACTTCCAGCATGGCAGACTTATTATAAAGCAGCATCCTTAGTTTGGATCAGGGAATGGATTAATATAGACAATAGGAGAATGATCCAAGCTCTGTAAAGGACCTTGGAATACTCATCTCTAAAGATCTAAGTGCTAGAGCCCACTGTTACGACATAGCCAAAAAGGCATTAAGAGATGTTAACCTAATCCTACGTAGCTTTTTCTCTGGTAATATCACACTACTACTGTGTTTCTCATAAAATAAGTCCGGGTCTTATATTTTTTGAGCCCTGAAAAAATGGCTAGGCCTTTTTTTCAGGGGTGACTTAATTCCTCCCCTTGCATCCTCGTCTAGAGCGCCCTGCAGGCAGCCTTGCCACAAGCCACTCCTAATGGGTGATCATGGCAGAGCACAGAGAGTTCCCTACTCCTGCCTTTGCAGACCTGAGTAGGTAGTTCCCTACTACCTTTGCTGCAGACCCGAGACCTTTGGCCCCCACCACTGTTGCTTTTCCTTCTGCCCATGCCACTGCTGCATTTGGAGTTGCCACTTTCATGTTTGGAGCACTGCTGCTGTTTGGAGCGCTGCCACCGTTTGGAGCACCACCACCACATTTGGAGCTGCCGCTTCTGCGTTTGGAGCTGCCACTGCGTTTGGAGCGCTGCCTCCATTTTGAGCATGTTTGGAGTGGTGGCAGTGCTCCAAACAGTGGTGGTGCTCCAAACGGTGGGGGTGCTCCAAACATGGAAGTGGCAGCTCCAAACTCAGCAGCGGTGCTCCAAACACAGCAGCAGCTCCAAATGCGGAAGCAGCAGCTCCAAACAGCAGCGGTGCACCAAACAGTGGCACTGCTCCAAACTGGAAGCAGCAGCTCCAAATGCAGTGGCGGTGCTCCAAATGCAGCGGCAGCTCCAAACATGGAAGTGGCAGCTCCAAACATGGTAGCAGCATGCGCAGAAGGGAAATCAACAGTGGCAGGCGCTGAAGGTCTCAGGTCTGCAGCAAAGATGCTTGGCAGGAGTAGGGAGCTCTCCACGCTCTGCCATGATTGCTCATTAGGAGCAGCTGGTGGTGAGGCATGGTTGCCCGTGGGGTGCTCCTAACAGCAAGTCTCCCTGCCCTTCCCCACATTTCGCATGTTTTGAAATAGGCCTAAATTTGGGGGAGGGAGGAGCTTAATTTCATTTTATGCCTAGAAACATGCTGGGTCTTCCTATTGGGGGAGGCCGTATTGTTGGAGAAACACGGTAACTAGAGCATACAAAACATTTGCTAGACCAATACTCGAATACAGCTCATCAGTCTGGAACCCACATTATGTATCTGATATTAGTACAGTTGAGAAAGTCCAGAAATATTTCACAAGAAGAGTTCTCCACTCCTCTACTCATTGTAGAATACCTTATGCCACCAGACTTGAAATTCTAGACCTAGAAAACCTTGAATTAAGCCGACTTCGGTCTAATCGAAGTATAGTATATAAAACCATACATTGCAATGACTTATCTTTCAATGAATACTTCAGCTTCAACCATAACAACACAAGAACACACAATAGATACAAACTCAAGGTAAACTGCACCAAACTTGGTTGCAGGAAATACGACTTCAGCAACAGAGGGGTCAATGTCTGGAATACTGGAATACTCTACCTGACTCTGTGGTTTCTTCCCCAAACCCCAAAAACTTTAACCTTAGACTGTCAACTATTGACCTCACCCCTTTCCTAAGAGGTCTGTAGGGGGCGTGCATAAGCGCACCAATGTGCCTACCGTCCCTGTCCTGTATTTTCTTTTATTTTTCTTATATGTACCTGTTTCATGTATTCATAACTATGTATATACTTATACCTATTATCTTGTAAAATAAAATAAATAGAATTTTGACTTTAGGAGGACATGACATTCAGATGGGGTGACATGCCTTCATTTGGAATGCCAGAAATAAGAAACACTCGTATTTCCATAGGCATATCTGACAAGACTCGCTCATTCAGACCTGGGAGAAAATTAGGAAAAAATATTATATTAAAATCCCAGGCTGATTATCTACTATAGAGGCAACACCCCAACACGTTGTATATTAGTAAAATGACCAGATATAATCAAATTTTGGACAATTGAGGAATATTAAAAACCAACCAAGTATTAAAAGCACGAGGAATATATATAGACTGGTGACTATATCTCCAGTTGCATTTGGGATACAAAAAATATTTAAAGGATTATGGATTTGAATTGGATGCAATTAAATTAGACAAATTATTGTTGGGACCAGAAGAGAAATTACAATCAAAAACATACAATGATTTATTAAACTTCAACTTAGAAGAGGAGATAATAAAAGGGCCAATGTTAGCTTGGGCCAAAAATTTCAGATACAATATTGAGTTAGAAGATTGGAAAAAAATGTGGACCAATATAAGATGTTTTACCATTTGCATTTAGCCCCAAGAAGGCTTGCAAAGATGTATCCCAACCTAAACCCTAACTGTTGGAAATGCAAACAAGTGCAAGGTACTTTTTTCCATGTCTGGTAGCTATGCCTGGAAATTTAAAAATATTGGATTAAAATACAAAAATGGCTAAATGGCTAAATAAACTGTCGAATAGAATTGAAGCCTGAATTGTTTCTCCTGGGTAAGTTAATTAAGGGTAAATACCCCAAAAAGATTAGATATTTGACTATATATTATTATGGCAGCAAGAACTGCACTAGCACAAGCTTGGAAAATGTTTAACATACTGTCAGATTTTTTAATAATCTGAAAATTTTTGAATGCACAGAAATTGAAAGATTCACCATAGAACTGAATAACAAGGAAGACTCGGAGTATTATGCAACTTGGAACAATTGGTATCAATGGATAGACAGTAGAAATATGAAAGGTATAGGTTAAAAATAAGTTTAATTTTTTTCCTTTCTCTCATGTTGTATGTGTATATGATTAATGAGAACCTGTTGAAATGAATGAACATTTGGAATGTATGAATATAGCCAAGATTTGTTTGAGAATGATGATAAATTCTATCAACTTATTTTCTTTTGATAGATATATTTGTATTTTAATATTTTAATTTCAATAAAAACTGTTTAAGATTTAAAAAATGTCCACAGCTCCATAGCACAGCAAAAATTATCTTCATGGGGGAGTTGTTTAAAGGAAATGTTTGTCTTCCACAGCTCATTACAAAAGTCATATAAAGAAAACAGAAAAAACCCTGCTGTCTGAAACATTTTGGAATAAAACGTTTTGCATGATGAATCATACAAAATGCATTTGGAGAAAAATATAAAGATATAAATCATTTGAAAAAAAATCAAGTTATGGCAGCTGGCTTTATTATTCATTGGGTGTCATATGGCACCACTGGAAAATACTATGTGGGTAGAAGGAAGAAAGGACCAATAAAATAGGAATGTATCTCATAAGCCAGTGTCCCATAATCAATAAGGAAATTGAAGCAGATAAGTGGTATCAGCAAGAAAATGATCTGAAACTTGCCTCAGATCAATAATTAAGTATTTAGATGAAAGTAAATTAAAGGTTTGGGAATGGGCCTTCAGAGCCCTAAGTTTGAATGTTTCTGAAAATCTGAGGGGAGATCTCAAACATAAAATGCATACAAGGAGGAATAAGAATATTTCTAAGCTATTAGAGTTCAATAAGTAAGAGTGGAAAAAATGGCTAAGTGGAGAATAGAATAAGCTACTTGAAGAAAAGCTATTATTTCTGTCAAAGATGCTACAAAGTTTTCATTTAAATTTGCATTATAGATTTCAATATGCCAGCTTTTATTCATTTGGGATTTCCTTGAAACATACAGTATGACCAATTATGCCTAAACTTTGCAAATAGCTGTGGATGATATCCTTCTAGCCAGGAGTGGGATTCTATCAGTTCGCACCTATTCTCTAGAACCAGTTGTTAACATTCTAAACAGTTCAGAGAACCGGTTGTTAGAAGAAATTACTGGCCTAATCCTGTAAGGAAGGCAGGAAGGAAACATTCTGGTGTTGCTTACAGAAACTGCCTCTCCGTTAACACCTTATTACATTCTTGGCAGGACTAGACTTCCTGTCTCAGGAACCTCTCTGGAGTTTTCTTCCCCTCTTTTGCTGGTACTTTGCTTGTGTGGAGTGACCATTCAAAGTTACAATGGCACTGAAAAAAGTGACTTGTGACCATTTTTCACACTTACAGCATCCCCACAGTCATGAGAGGCCAGGCGAGGAGATGCGTGCCTCGATGTTAGTGATATTGAGTTGGCCACGCCCAGCCAATAACATTTAATGGATAGGTGATTAATGAATATATAGCCACGTTCACCCAGTCACATGATGTCCACCCAGTCACATGACCCAGTCACAAGCCACGTCCACCCAGTCACATGACCACCAAGCCACGCCCATCAACTAGGCCAGGCCCACATAACCAGTTGTTAAAAAATTTGAATCCCACCCCTGCTTCTAGCCTTCTAATATCAATTATATTTCTAATCATGAAAGTATGCATTATAATACATATTTTACTTTCCTGTTGGGGCTCAAACCACCGGTATATAATTAAGAGTAGCATAAGTATTTACAAAATGTAATGAACTTTCTAGAACTAAATTAATACACAAAATAATAAATGCACAAAAGTGAGCCATTATATCACAACTCATATGAACGGAATGTTGAATTTTAGCAAACTGATCAATTTCCTTCGGTAAAAAATTCATGAAACAATGTGACACAATAGTTTTTGTTTAATTTTAAAAAATAGATGCCCAAATTGTTTTCCATTGACATTTGCACATGGAGGTTTCATTTTCTTAGCATTTTTAAAAGTACTCATCTTATAATTATGAGAGCTGTATTTATTCCTTATAAGCTTCTATTTTATACAAGCTCTGTGACTTGCTTTCATAAATGTAAGACACACAGCTCAGAACTTGGATGCCACAAGATGGTGATGTTTCTCTCTCTCAAGTTCCTGACAAAACCCCTAGTTCATTTTAATTGTAGAAAAATGTGCAAAGCAAATTGTTTATAACACAGTTTATTTATACTGTGATACAATTGTTGTGATACAATAGTTTGTTGTGTTCAATAGTTTTAGTATTAAAAAATGGTACATGTACAATCATCTTTAATTTTATTTTTCTGTTAAATATAATTTGAGTTCTGATCAGGAAAATAGTCCTGGACATAAACAAAAATGATTTTTCTATTTCATTAATGGTAATGGAGATGTTGACAATTATTTTCATTTTCATGTAAAAATAAAGATTTCCTTTTCCAGGATGCAGTATTAGTTCTCAGTATTAGTTTTTTTTAAATATAGTTTATTAATTTTTACAATTAAAACCAGTCACAATACATACACAAGCAAAAGAAAGAAAAAGAAAGAAAAGAGGAGAGGCAGAGAGGGCAAGAATTTTGAGAAAGGAAAGAAAAAGGAAAGGAGAAGAAAGAAAGAAGGAGGTTACAAGGTTAAAAGTATTCTTATTTTAACAGTTTGCAAGATCTTCTTTTGTTTTCATAACCTTAACTTGTGTCATATAACCAAACCTGTTTTTTTACTTATATCGCTACCTCGTTATTATGGGTTGATACTTTTCTTTTATGCCTTATGATATATAATTTATCTTTGGTCAATCCAATTATACCAACAATTCCAGCTATCGTAGTATAGTGAAGTATCTTTATTTTTTAGCGCCAAAGTCAATTTATCCATTTCTGCACATTTTGAAATTTTTTCAATAATCATTTCTTCTGATGGAGTTTGATGTTGTTTCCAGTGTTGAGCGAAGGCTAATCTGGCCACTGTTAAAATGTGTATTGTTATGTATTTAGCTTTTTTGGAAATTTGCTTATCAAAAATCCCTAGTAGGAAGGACTCTGGTTTGTATTCGATCTGCTCTTTGGTGATTTCTTCCAACCAAGTTTTGATTTTCTTTCAATACTTTTGGGTTTCTGCACAAGACCACCACATATGGAAAAAGGTTCCTTCTTTTTTCCTACACTTCCAGCAATGCGGACTCATGTTGGGGTGCATCTTCGCTCACCTCGAATGGGGGAGATGCCATCTGTAAAACATTTTATAAAGATTTTCCTTGTATGCTGCTGATTTGGTAATCTTATTGTTCCTGCCCCAAATTTTCTCCCATTCCGCTAATGTGATGCTGCGCCCTACGTTCTTACTCCAAGCAATCATATTTCCTTTTACAATTTCTTCTAGTTCTGTTTCTAATAAGTAATTATAAAATTTTGTTATGTTTTTTTTATTTGATCCTAATAAAATTTTATCTAATTGTTGCAATTTATTGTTGATTCCAAATTATTTTTTGTCTTGTTTGTATCTGCTTTGAATCTGAAGATAAACCCATTGATCAATTTTTTGTCCTTGCTCCTGGAGTTCCTGCCTCGGTTTCAAATTTCCTTGTGGGTCCAGTGAATCTTTGTATTTAATCATTTTCGTAATTTCCAAATTGTTTGGGTGAATCATTGCCTCCATTGTTGAAATCCATACTGGTATTTTTGTGTAATGTTTTTTCCGTATTTTCCTCCAATTTGTTAATAGTGTGTCTCTGATTAAGTGTCTATGAAAGTATTTTTGATTGATTTTCCCTACATCCCATAAGAAGGCGTGCCAGCCCCTTTGTAAATCATGGCCTTCTAAAAATAATATTCTTTTGTTGGTTAAGTTCACCCAATCCTTCAGCCAAACTAACGAGGTGGCCGTGTGATATAACTCCCAATTTGGAAATGCTAGGCCTCCCCTGCTCTTCATATCTTGCATTGCTTTTACATTTATTCTGGGTTTTTTTCCCTTGCCAAATAAATTTCAAAGTTATTCTATTGAGTTCTTCAAAAAAAAATTTATGTAATTTGATTGGGATCGTTTGAATAGGTACAAGAATTTGGGGAGAATGTTCATTTTAATAGTAGCAATTCGGCCTGGTAGTGAAATTTGAAGTTTCCCCCACAATTCTAAATCTTTCTTTACCTGGTGTATCAGTTTATCATAATTGTTTTCTTTAAGTGTCTTACAGTGTGGTGATAGCCAAATTCCTAAGTATTTCACTTTCTTTGTCACTTGTATATGCATTATTTCTTCTAGTTCTATTTTCTGTTTTTCTGTTAGGTTTTTGGTCATTAATTTGGTTTTTTTAAAATTTATTTTAAGTCCAGCTACTGCTCCAAATTTCTCTAATTCACTCATCAATTTTGGTCCCCTAACTTTTGGTTCTTCAAAGAAGAAAATCATGTCGTCCGCAAATGGTTGCAATTTATATTCCTCTTTCTTAACTGTTAATCCCTTTATCTCTGAATTCCGCCTAATTCGTGTTAATAATGTCTCTAATGCTAATATGAAGAGCAGGGGAGATAGTGGGCAACCCTGTCTCACTCCTTTTTCTATCTTTATTGGGCGAGTGCATTCCCCATTCACTATTATATTAGCTTGTTGAGTATCATATATAGTTGTTATAATATTTTCAAATTTGGTGCCCAAATTCAAATTATAAATTTTTTGAATTAAAAATTGCCAATTTAGATTGTCGAAAGCCTTCTCTGCATCTAGGAACATAAGTGCTACTTGTTTCTTGGGGTGGGCTTCGTAAAATTCTAGTACATCTAATACTATTCTTAAATTGTTCTTTATTTGCCTAGTTGGGAGAAATCCATTTTGGTCTTCATGTATATACAAGATTAAGATCCTTTTTAATCTGTTTGCTATAATAAGTGTGAATATTTTGTAATCAGTATTTAAAAGTGAAATCGGCCTGTAGTTATTTATATATCTGGGATCTGTATCCTCCTTCAGGATCAGCGAGATCAACGCCCCCCTCCATGAGTCCGGCATCCTGGCTGCCAGTAAAACGTTATTAAAGACTTCCACCATAAGTGGTCCAATTTGATCTGCTATGGCCTTGTACAGCTCCCCTGGGATCCCGTCTGGGCCCGGGGTTTTATTATTTTTCTGGTTCTCTGTTGCTGATTTCAATTCCGATTCAGTAATGTCTTTATTTAATAGTTCAGCCATTTCTTCCCCAATTGCTTTATCCTTTACTTCATCTAGATAATTCCTTATTCTATCTTCACTGACATCCTCTCTTTTATATAAATCTTCAAAGTATTTATGAATGATTTTTTTTTCTGTTCTATTTCCTGGTATGTATCTTCCTTGCTATCTATTAACTGGTATATCAATCTCTTCTCTTTCTTTTTTTTAATTTATAAGATAGCCATCTTCCTGGCTTGTTGGCATGTTCAAAATAGGTTTGTCTGGTTAAGTTCAAATTCATAGTCATTTTCTCTTGATCAATTAAATTCAGTTTGTGTTTGGCTATACTTATCTGATTTTGCAGTGTGGGTTCTTTTGGGTTATTTTGTAGAAGGGTTTCTAGCTCCTTAATTCTTTGTTGTAATTTGTTTTGTTGGGAATATTTTTCCTTGTTTCTCTTGGCGTTATAAGAGATTGTTATGCCTCTTATAACCGCCTTGATCGTATCCCAAACATTTTGTTTCGTGGTTTCTCCATTATCATTTTCTTTTATAAAAAAATTCAATTCCTCCTTTAATTTATTAATGTATTCTTTCTCTCTTATTAATTGAGTGTTTAAGGTCCATCTTTTCTTTGGTTTTGCCCTGCCCTTCCACATTACCTGTATTGGATTATGGTCCGCCCATTCATTAGGCAAAATTTCCACTTCTTTTGTCTCGTTTGCTATTTCCCCACTCATCCATGCCATATCAATCCGTGTCCATGTTTGGTGGGGATTTGAGTAAAATGTAAATTGTCTTTTTTCAGGATGTAATCTTCTCCATATATCTGTCAGATTTAGCTCTTTCATCATTTCCCTACAGATCTTGGGGAGCTCTCTCTTCCCCTTCTTATTCTTCCCAGCATTACTGATTTTTGGAAATCAGCAATGGAGTGGAAGTCCCCTACTATGCAAATATTTCTTTTTTGCAATTCAACCAATTTTCTATATAGGTGTTTAAAAAACTCTTTTTGGTCTCCATTTGGGGCATATATTACTACTAAAAGAATTGGAATATCATTAATCCAGATCTGCAAACCCAGAGTCCTTCCTTCTAAGTCCGACCATATTAGTTCAGATTTCAAATCCTCTTTCACATATACTGTGATTCCCTTCTTTTTCTCCTCATCCGCTGGTGTAGTAAATAACTTTCCTAATTTTAGGCATTCTAAATATTTTTCATCCTTCTTCTTTATATGGGTTTCTTGCAGGCATGTTATATCTGCATTTTGTTTAATTAATTTAGATAGTATCCTTTTTCTCTTAATTGTCGAATTTAGACCATTTATGTTTATTGATAGTAATTTTTTTTCTTCTCCCATCTATTTAGTTTTGTTTCACTCTTTGTCATGTAACAATTCCTCTCTCTTCTTGTGCTTGAGTTAATGTGGTTCCTTCTGTCTTTTGTTGTGGATAGGTATTCTCTGATTTCCTACCATTCCAATTCTATTTTTATGTCCACCGTGTTCTTCTCGAAAATTTGTGTCCAATTCCTCCCTACTACTTTGCTCCTGTGGGCCCACCATCCGTTTGTAAAAATCCTGGCTTTTTCCATAGTGTCTATTTTGATTTTCCTCTCTTTCCATGACACTAACATTCCTTCTGGAATAAGCCATTTAAATGTACTTCTTTTTTTATTTAAATATGCTGCCAGAAATTTATAGTCACGCCTTTGTTCCCTTATTCTCCTCGGTATCTGTTTAAGAATCACAATTTCTTTCTCTTTGTAGGTTATTGTTTTATCTCTTGAGGTTCTATATATCATGTCTCGAACACATCTTCTAGTGAATCGTATGTGTACTTCCCTGGAACATTTGTGGCGTCTTGCATAGTTTGTATTGACCCAGTAGACTTCATCAAACTCTTTTTGAATTTCATCTTTATCCATCTTCAATAAACCGGCCAATATTTCTGCCATCAAGTATTCCAGGTCTTCTTCTTTTGATTCTGCCACATTTTGGAATCTTAGGTAAGTTGCTGCCTTGTCCATTTCTAGGAGGACAAGGGTGTCCTCCATTTCTTTGCTCATGCTTTTGAGATCTTCATCCACCCTTTCTGATTCCCTTTCCGTTCATTCGGTTCTTTTCTCTGCTTCTTTTATTATAACTTCGTTTTTCTCCAAGGCCTGCTGCAACACCCCCACTTTATCCGCTCTTTGGAAATGTCCACTTTCATTTCTATCTTTAGTTTCCCCATTTCTTCCTTCAATTCATTGATATCTGCCCTTGTTTCACTGTGGTTTTTAATAATTGTTTCTTGCAATCTTGTCAATGAGTCCTATAAGGTTAGGAACATTGCTTCGATATTCGCATTCGAGATGCTAGTTGACTTCTCTGTTGGTAGTGTTTCCTCTATTGTTTTTTGTGCCATAGGTGAAGATGTTGCCAAAGTGGTCGTTATTGTGGGATTAACCTTCCTACCAGATTTCAGAGCAGTGGTAGTTGCAGTAGTCATTTCCTTTAAAATTTGTTTTTGTTGTTGTATAATGCTAAATATATTATTCCAAATTGGCATTCAGTATTCTTAGTTCTGTAACTAAAATTGACCAAGATCTATCAATCTATTAAGTAGCTATATTCTTAACTAATTAGTAAAGTGTGTGTATATTTCTCTAGTTTAACTTCAATATAAAGTAACCTTAACTACACAATATATTACATTCACAGATACACCCACACAATGAAATATAATATTGGTCCAGAGAGCTCTAAGATTGTTAAATAACTAATGCTTAATATTCTTATGTCTCCCCTATATTCCCATTCAAATTATAACAATCTCTATTAATAATAACTTAACTAAATTAATTAATCCAATATTTTAACACTCTAATGTTTCTTTACTAAATGTACATATTTATCAAGAGGAAATCAGGAAAAAAAGCAAGCATATTTCAACATAGCATACCATCAACAAGTAGAAAGGAAGAGAGGTTATTTTAGTAAGTATGTACACACAGAAAAGGGTAGAGGAAAAGAAACAAGAAAATTCCAAAGACAAGAGTTTTTTGTTTCCGCTTTTCACTTTGGGAGCTTTCACTTCGAGCACACCGGAAATGGCAAATGAAGATTTGCTGAGTAACAAAGGCCAGTAAGGAATATTCCCACTTGTTTAAAGACTTCCTCTTTTACTTATATTTTGGTGTTCTTTAAATCAATGGTTCTGATCTCCTTCAAATAGAGAAAGGAACTGTCTCCTCTACTAGGACCAATACTCAATTTTCCCAGAGTTTATAGATTAGATTGTGTCCCTTCAGACAGTTAGATCTGTTACTTTGTTGTAGCCACTTCAGCGTTCTGGATACCGCCTATGGCGCCGCTCTGTTTTCCCCCCGATCGGCTTCGTTCTGCTTCTGGCTCCAATTTAATAGCCTCAATCCAAATGTTAGTGATAATAGAGTCTTTTTAATCGCTCCCCCGTGCTGGTCTTCAGACTTCCAAAATTCTCTTTACTTCTTTTTTATTCCCGACTCTCTTCTGCCTGCCGAGCCCCTTCACTTTCACTAGACCGATTCTCTTGTAGCCGCTTTCTCTTAGAGCTCACAGCAGGCGTTCGCACAGTATTTAACAGCCTGAAATCAGTCTATTATCAGTCAAAAATCTTCTCTGCCACTGTCTTTAACCATGACTCTCTTTCCCCGCGAGCTTGCAAACTTTCACTCACTCTTTCCTTCCCATCGGTGGCAGTCCGGACTTCGGAGCGTCCATTGACAGGAGGCTGTTCTTGATCATTGGGCTCTGGAGGGCTTCCTCTTCATTGCAGGGGGGTTGCTTTCCCCACACTGCAGCCCGAGGTTCTCCCACACCAGCACGGGTCTCTCCGAGTCTCGAGCACCCCGAAAGATCGCACCAAACTCAAGAAAAGGATGGCTAGAACTGCAAGCAGATTTCTGCCCCTCTAACCGTCCTTCCCTCACCATCGGAAGTCCTCTGTTCTGAAACATAGTTAATGCTATTTGGTTTTGACATAGATGCCTTTTTGCAAAACAATGGTATTGTTAAAAAGGATAGCTTATGTAGTAATTTTCTGTTTTCTTACTCATTCATCTTCTAAATAAGTAGGCTGAACTGATAATGCAGCCATCACTAGCCATACATTGGTCAATGACATCAAATTATTGTTTTTCTGCTAGAATTTTTCAGAATTGTTTTTGGAAGACAATATTAAAAGCAAACATTTATTGCCTGTGTCTTGATATTAATCTTGGCTTGGAATGACAATATTTGGATGGGAAGTTCAGCTTGGAAAGAAAAGCAATACTGTTTCTATTGTAATAATGTAATAATGTAGAGAGATAGCATCTTTTCACCAGAAGGATTGTCTTAAGTAGCAAGATTCTGCAGCATCTGAATTTGATGTATATTGAATTATAATACTGTCAATCAAGACTATCTGAATTATACAGATATAGATTACAAATAAAACTGAGTAACAGTAGGTATATGCTGTATGTGCTGCTTAAAAGGACCTTAGAAGGAAGTCTTATCTGACATCTATTCTATTCTATTCTATTCTATTCTATTCTATTCTATTCTATTCTATTCTATTCTATTCTATTCTTCCTTTGCTTAAAAATATAAAGGTAGCTAAAAGGGATGCTTTGGGATTTAACTTGATTTGAAAACATGGATTTATTTGTAAAATAGACTACAAATAAATACAGTAAAATAAAAAATAATTCAAGATTTGTTAAAGCATGATGGTGTTACAAGGTGATAGAATCTTGGTTTGAACATAATTTGAAGGTGAAATAAGAATATTTGCTAATTTTAATAAAAATTTTGAGAAAAAAGATGGAGAGGAAATGACATAACCGTAAATAAAAATGATTTCAATTTAAATAGCAATAAAATGTAAGAAGTCACAAGAATGCACTAGAGTTATAGGATGAACAAAGCTAGCTGTTACAGTACAAGGCTAGATCTCATATTGAATGAATAGCTATTTTCTTTACAGGCTTTGTTATATATAATTAGCTAATAACCCAGCGTTGCCTGGGTATTTATTTATCCCAATCCTGTATTAGTCAGGAAAAGGATTCTACCATCAATGGTAAATCCCAGAGAAGTAGTTAGACTTGGAATTCTAATGGATTAAAATTCACCAAGGCAATGATTTCAAGAAAACTTTACAAAAGTACAAGCAGCTTTGTAATAGATAGAACAAATTGCTGGAAAAGTAATGAACTAACTATCTGCTGTTGTCAGGGAGGGGGATGGGAATTGTGGTGCGTGTGATGTTTTATTTATTTTTTCAGATTTTGTTCTATTGTACCTTATTTATTTATTTGATTCTTTTTGTTAGTTTTTATTTATTTTTTGTTTTAAATATGGTTTTACATTCTGTAAGCTGCCTCAAGTCATCATGGGCAAATAGGCAGCAATATAAATTACAACAACAACAACAACAACAATAATAACAACCCAACTACCATAGATAATATCAACAGTTCATTGATAACCTCATATGAGTTGACTAGGTAACATCAAAGTCAGGTAATGAAACATTTACAAGCAAATAACAAAGCTTAGAGAACATCAAGGACTCCATGATTGTGAGTTCTGTAAGTCTAAGGTGCTGGGTGGCTGTAAGCTCTGATGTGATGTGTTTGAACAGAGATCTCCAGGAACAGCAGATGTCAAAAGTAACCTAAGAGATGTCAGGAAACCTGGTGTATTGTAACAAAATAGCTAGAGGGAGAAAAACATTTTGTTATTGTTGTTATAATTGTCCTTCAATTTCCTGTTGTGTATTCCTTCAATTATATCTGTATGTCCATTGTGCATGGACTAGGAGAAACAACTGAGATTTGTGGGAGACAGAAGGAAGTTCTTTAGCAAAATAACTGGCAAACAATTCCAGCTAATTCTATTCCCACTTTGCATATTGACATGCCTGGAGGAGATTCCAGTGATTGTCTGCTTGAAAAACTTGGAGCTAGGATAGCTTCAAGAGTTTGCTATGAATAGCAATAAATTGTGAGTGAATTCAAACACACAATGTATGAATTTAGTTCATCACTGATTACTTGCATTTGGCAGTTCCAAAGGTACTTTTAAAGTGTTAATTGTGGGGGGAAAAAACCCAATAAAACATTCCACAGAATATTAAAAGAGGCAGAATAGAATTTCCCCTAAAGAAGAGAAGAAAAATCTCCTTAACAAAGGTAGAAAGCAGCCCAGTCTGCGAGAGGAAATCAGCCTCAAGCGGAAGAGGGTAGATGTTATGAATGAATATTTTGTATCTATTCATAAATCCTAGCCACTCTATTCATAAACAAAGGGCAGCCAGCAACTCCATAAGGAACCAAAAGATTAGCTCAGACAAACAAAACATCCAGGATTTGCATGTTGCCTTTTGCCTGTTGACCCTCACATGACCCCATGGGAATCTGGCAACAGCCATTAAAATATTAAAGGACATATTCATGCACAGGAACAGGCATCTCTATCACAAAGCTCCAAAATTGTATGAGTCCATCAATTCTCAACCCCAATTTTCAGCCATACCAGAAACATGCTGCTGTCACTTTGTTTCTTGATACCAAATAAACAGAGACCTCCTTTCCAACTACACCCTGCCTCCAATTATTTCTCCTGCATCTTTCTCCCAGATTAGAATAAGAACCAGACCAGATTTTACTTCCCACGTTCGATTTCTAACATACACCCAACAGTATTCAAACATAAAAAGGTCAGAGTTTTGATCTCATCATTGAGGCTGCAATCTTGATTTTTTTAAAAAGTTATTTCCATAGACACCCCTGCACAGCATAGACAACATGTGTAGCCCTTTATCCATCATCCACGTGTTGTAAATAGAATATATGTAGAATATATGAAGGTAGTGGTGATAGTAATAATTTTTAGGACAAATTATTAATGCTGAAAGTTATTTGTGTTAAAAATGCATAATTACTTTGAATGTTTTGTTGAAAGAAATATCCTTCTGGGATCAGTTCCAAGTGGGGAAAAGACACTGGAAGCATGGAGGCTATTTGGAAAGATGGTTTAATGGTGGACAGCAGGACCACATGGCTTGGAGCTCCAAAGTGAAAAAGAAAAGATGATCACATACTTCAAAGTGAGAAGGTCAAGAAGGGAAGACCAAGATGCTGAGAGACCCTTATATAACCTCTGTTGGGCCCCACCTTAGTGTTTTCTGTTCCTGTGTAAGAAATGTATCCTATTGGCTGTCAGATTCCAAGGGGTGGGGGGTCTTAGCTAACTTTATAGGCTTTGTCTGCAGCGCATGGCTTCACCTGAGTGTCATGCCCCTGGTGGAGACTGACTCTGAGGAAGAGGAGGAACAGCCAACAGGGAGTGGGAGTGTGGCTCCAGAGGTGGTGGAGGAGGCTGGGGAAGGGCAGAGGCTGGCTGAGCAGACAGAGAGGATCCAGGCCCATCCCTTATCCATCCTAGGTCACGCAGGGAGGAGAGGATCAGGGAAAAGCGAGGTCTACTCAAGAGGAGATTACCATGATCCTCCTCATGGCTTGCAGCTGGGAGCTATGTATATAAGTTTGAAACTAGGCAGTTAGAATTGCTGGAGTCAAAGTTTAATGTTTACTTTGAAAGAGATTTATCTTTGCTGGCGTTCTTCCCATGGACTCTCCTCGGTTATTTTCCTGGAATTTATGATTAGTTATCTTGGTTTGCTTTGGAAGTCTCGTCAATGCAGTTTGTTTTGGTTTTCTTTTTGCCTCATTATTTACTTTTGTGACTTTAAACTGTGCCTAATAAAACAGTAAAGTTAAGTTGAAGGCCTTACTAGACTTTAATGTATGTTTTGGGTTTTGGGTTTGAGAGACTACGGGTCATCACATTTTGACTCCAGCCACCCCTTCAACTTATTTTTTCTTTTTGTGGGGTGACCATGGATCAGCTCAGAGCAGAGATTGCCCAGTTAACCCAGCAAGTGGCTCTCTCTTGACTGCACAGGTGGCAAAAATGCAAGCTGCCCAGCCACACCGAAAATGCCCAGTGGCAGTGCCAGATAAATTTGATGGTTCTCTGGCCCAATTTCCAGCATTTTTTGGGCAGTGCCAGCTTTACATGAGCCTTCGGCCTGAGAACTTTCCCACTGACTGGGATAAGGTGGGGGTTTTGATTAGTTTGTTGTCAGGCTCTGCAGCACATTGGGCAATGCCTCTGCTGACCCAGCCCAACCAGGTGTTGGACAATTACGCTGAGTTTTGCTTTCAGTTTCAGGCCATGTTTGAGGACCCTGTTCGAAGCCAAACAGCAAACAAACATTTGAGAGAGTTGAAGCAGGGGCGTGGCTCACTCATGGATTATATTGCTAGTTTTCGGGTGGTTGCTCAGGATGTACAATGGAATGAGGCAGCACTATTTCCAGGAGGGTTTGTCATCAGAGCTCCTGGATGAGTTGGCACGCACTGAATGCCCTCACACCCTTCAGGAGCATCTGTGTCTTGGTATCAATGCTAGACTTCAGCAGCGACGGGTACAACGACGGACAGAGACCGTAGCTATTTCCAGCAAGACGGCGCCCTTGGTGGAAGTGCCTTTGGAGGTACCCATGCAGTTGGCAGCTGGCCACCCTCACCTGACTCAAGTAGAAAAGGAGAGACGTCGTCGTGATGGTTTATGCCTCTATTGTGGCAATCAAGGCCATTTTGCAGCCAAGTGTCCTGTTAAGTCATCCACAGCAGCAATGCCTGCAGTGGCGGGAAATGAACATCATTCAGCCTATGGGGGTCTGTAGGTCAGAGTATAAAGTCCTTAGGCCTGCCATCTTCACCAACCTTGCCACCCTCGCCACCTTTGACATCTCCACCACAATTGTTATTGGTGAAGCATCTTGTGCTGAAAGCAAGTGTGTTCATGCCTGGTGTGGGAGCGGTGGAGATCCAAGCCTTGGTTGACTCAGGGGCCACAGCCAATTTCATGGATGCTCATTTTGTAGAGCAGTGGTTCATTCCTCAGCAACGGGTGTCCTCACCAGTAAGGGTAGAGATGATTGATGACACCTGTTGCTGAGGAATGAACCACTGCTCTACAAAATGAGCATCCATGAAATTGGCTGTGGCCCCTGCCCTTCGTTCGGGACCTGTGGTTGCTGCAACCAAACCCCTTTGCATGCGTATTGGGCAGCATGTTCTATGTTACCACAGTGCCTTATTTTCCGGTGGTGCTGGGTTTGGAGTGGTTTCAGGCCCATGATCCACAGATTGTCTGGTCATCTGGAGCTGTGCAGTTTCTTGATAGGAAATGTGCCAACCATTGCTTGTGCTCCTGTGCAGGGAGTGTGGCTACGCCCGTGGACCTGGATCTACCTGCAGAGTTGGTGGACTTTGCTGATGTGTTTGGGGAGAAGGAGGCG
This sequence comes from Pseudonaja textilis, assembly GCF_049901715.1. Classification (NCBI taxonomy): domain Eukaryota; kingdom Metazoa; phylum Chordata; class Lepidosauria; order Squamata; family Elapidae; genus Pseudonaja; species Pseudonaja textilis. The sequence continues at coordinate 51,989,459 of NC_142008.1, read as the reverse complement.
GATCAGTTGCCTCCCCATCGGGTGTAAGACTGTCCAATTGACTTGTTGCCTGATGCAAAATTGCCGGTGGGTCGGATATATTCCCTGTCAGAACCAGAGTTGGCTGCGTTGCAGGATTTTATTGACAAGAACCTCCAGAAAGGGTTTATCCGGCTTTCTACCTCCCCATTGGCTGCACTGGTGCTTTTTGTAAAAAAGAAATCGGGGGAGCTACGTTTATGTTGTGATTACCACAAGTTGAATGCAATCACAGTGAGGAATTGGTACCCGCTTCCCCTCATCCCTGAATTGATTGAGTGGCTTCATCAAGCTAAGATCTTTATGAAGTTGGACTTGCATGGGTCCTACAATCTGGTTTGCATTCGTGCAGGGGGCAAGTGGAAAACAGCTTTCTGGATGAGGTATGGGCATTTTGAGTATACCATGATGCCTTTTGGATTAATCAATGCCCCAGCTATGTTCATGCATTTCATGCATGATGTTTTTTGTGATTTGTTGGATCAATTCATGGTCATTTATATAGATGACATTTTGATTTACTCAGATTTCCTGCAGAAGCATTGGCAGCATGTGCGGCTAGTGTTGCAACATTTGCTGGATAACCACCTGTTTGCTAAGCGTGAGAAGTGTCAGTTTGCACAAACCATGATTGACTTCTTGGGACATCGTATTTCACCTGCTGGGGTGGAAATGGACCCAGAAAAAGTACAATCATTGAGGCATGGGAACCTCCACAGCAGGTTAAGGATGTGCAACGACTGTTGGGGTTTGCAAACTACTGCCTCACATTTATTCCCCGCTTTGCTGCCTTGACTGCTCCCCTTTCTAATCTGCACAAGAAGGGGGAGAAAGTTCCATTGGGGTGCTGAGGAGCAGGCAGCTTTTGAGGCATTGAAAGTCACCTTCCGTGCCTATCCTCAAACACCCTGATCCAGGCCAGCCATTTGTGGTGGAAACAGATGCTTCCGATGTGGCTGTTGGTGCAGTGCTCCTCCAGGCCTATGCTCCCGCAGGCACCTTGTTCCCATGTGCTTATTATTCCTGGAAGTTATCAGCTCCAGAGCACAACTAAACGATTTGGGACAAGGAGCTATTGGCAGTTAAGGTCACTTTTGAGACATGGCAGCACCACCCGGAGGTGGCTCGTCACCAAATCAAGGTTCGGACGGATCATTGCAATTTGGAACAACTATGTACAGCTCGGACATTGAACCAGCATCAGGTGAGATGGTCCTTATTCTTTCTTCGATTTGATTTCCGGGTGACCTATGTTCCGAGTGGAGGGAATCAACATGCCAATGCCCTATCTCGAAAGCCCAAGTATACCTGAAGGGAGTATAAAATCTTGCCCCGGACTGTGATTCCATTGGAGTGGTTTGCGGCCACCAAGAAACCTGTGGACCTCTGAGTGAGGATTCAGGAGGTGCAGCAGCAGGACCCATTTGTGGCAGCTTGATGTTGAGAATTGGATGAGAATGGGAGATAAGAGACTCCTTGGGTGTATGTTGAGGACCTATTGCAGTTTCATGATCACATTTACGTGCCTGGAGGTCCTCTTCGTGGCCTTATCCTACATTAATGTCATGATACTCTGGCGGCAGGACACTTGGGGGTGTTCAAAACACTGCACCTCATCTCTGGCACATTTTTGTGGCCGAGACTTAAACATGATGTGTCGGGATATGTGGCATCCTGTGGGATCTGTCGCCAAGCCAAGTATGCTCCTGGTGCACCCCCTGGTCTCTTATAGCCCTTGCCCATGCCAAAACGACCGTGGGGGGCAGTTTCATTGGATTTCATTGTTGAGTTACCACCATTGAATGGTGCCACAACCATTTTGGTGGTGGTGGATATGTTGACTAAAATGGCCCACTTTATTCCTTGTGCGGGTCTTCCATTGGCCAAGATAACGGCTCAATTGTTTATCTCCCATGTTTTCTGGTTGCATGGGTTACCAGACCACATGGTATCAGATCAGGGGGTACAATTTACAGCATGCTTCTGGCAGACCCTACTCGTGAAACTGCAGCTTCAGGAGTGTCTGTCATCTGCTCATCACCCCAAAACTGATGGAGAGACAGAGAGAGTGAATGCTATTTTGGAGCAGTACCTCCGCTGTTTCAGGAATACTCAACAAGAAAATTGGGTGGAAGTGCTGCCGGTGGCAGAATTCGCTTACAACAATGCTCAACGTGCATCCACCCATGTGTCCCCTTTCTTTGCTAACTATGGGTTTCATCCACAACTTTTTCTTTTAGCCCCGTCTGATTCCCCAGTTCTGGCAGTGGATACGTTCTTGCAGGAGTAAAAAGCCGTGCACCACATGGTCCACGATCAACTAGAGAGAGCCAAGGAAGACTATAAATGGTTTGCAGACTGACATTGTTGTGATGTTCCGCCTTTACAATGCATTTCCACCCTCCCCCAATAATCTTTCTAATTGTCTTCTGGGGATTGAAAAGAGTCTTTTAGTATCCATCTCAGGGTCCTTTCCTTCATGCCTCTGTGTGGCAGAGGCTGGGCTTGGTGGTATGGGTGGTCAGTCAGGCTTGGGAAAGTCTGCCCCACTCTGGTTTGCTGTAATGACTTTCAGTGGAGGCTGGATCCAAACCCAATTCTTTGGCTCCAATGGATGGAATATCTCTTCCACATGTGGCAGGGCTGAAAGACAAAGAACAAGGGTCCCCTCCCCCTTCACTGGACATTCTACCAGGAAAGTATTGTAAAAGGATTAGAGATTTTGGGGGTGGTGGTAGATAGCTTGCAGGCATGGTTTGAGGAGGAAGAAAAATAACACATCAGTGTTGTGGCTCCGGGCTTGGATTCAGCTCCTGTGATTGATATGAGTTCAAGTGAAGAGATTATGGCAGAACGATATGAGCCAGCCTGGCTTACTGATTGGACTGATAACCAGGATGAGGAGATGGACGTGACAAAGGATGACAGACCTGATGTATTAGAATTGTCAGGACCTTTGACCTCCTCTGGTTCCTTATCTGATCAACAGCCGGGAATGGCTGACAGGGAAGTTTTGAGAGAGTCTTCTAGTGGAGATGAGAACTTGGAAAATTGTGGTTAAATGTAAAAAATAGAAGACGGTTGAAAAGGCAAAATCAGCTGGAGCGAATGAGAAGGGCAAGTCAGTAAATTAGCACGTTGCCTTAATGAGTATAAAAGGACACAGCTGGGCTGGTACATTTCGCCAGGAACAAAATAACTATTTGAGTGAAGACGTTATAGCAAAGAGCTCTGAGGCTGAAGATTTATTGCCAGGACTGGTTTGCCGGACAGAGTAAAGATTTATGCTGTGGTTTCTGCCAGCCGTTATCTTGTAAGACTTCTTTCCGTTTGATTTAATTGTGAAACGGCTGCTTTCTGTTTTGTTTGTTTGAATTTCGAAGGGGAATCATAACACATCAGTATTACAGTTAGTAAACAAATAAATCAGTTTCAACAATCACAACCATTTATCAAATAATATCTGGCCTTTTTTTCTAAGATTGTGCTAGAGCCAGTTAGCTTAACTGATTATTATAAGGTGTTGCCAATTTCAGACAGTGGACCAAACTGGAGTTGGAAGAAATATCCTTCTGGGTTCAATTCCAAGTGGGGAAAAAGACACTGGATTCATGGAAGTTACTTGAAAAGAAGGTTTAATGGTGGACAGGACCACATCCCTTGGAGTTCCTGAGTGAAAAAGGAAGAGATGTTGAGAGTTCCTTGGTTTTATGCCCTCTCTAAGCTTTGAACTTCCTGGGGCACAGGAAGAGTATCCTGATTGGATGCTGTCAGGGATCATAGCTAGCTTTGTAGGTTGTATGTGTACTAAGTTTGATTGAATCCTGCTGGGTGATGTAATCTTCCCAGGTGCCATGTGGTAAGATGAGTAATCTTATTATGTCCTGAGGGCCATGTCTTAATCCCATCACCCTGGAGCTGAAGGGGGGGGCAGGGAGCTGTAGGAAGCTGCTTTAAAGACATGTTTCTCCTTTCTCATCCAAGGAATATTCTGCCTTTTTAATATTTCCTAGAATATTTCATTCTTCTAGGAGAGGGATGGGTGCTATCTTTCCACACTTGAGATCACAGAAGGTGCTTTTAAGGGTGCGGGAAGCTGCTCAGAAAGAAATGCTTCATTAGATATCCAAAAAGCTAGCAATATTGAATTTAATTCTTTGTCTATTAGACAGAGGACAGGTGGACAAGGAGATTTGACTTCCAATGCTTGACTCTTAACACTTTTTGGTGGCTTATAATTAGAAAAAAGAGTCAAAAGTTGCATTAATATCTCTCCCATTAATGGAATGTATGACACTACAGGCGTGTGAACTATATTTTTTCTAATTCAGAACAGAAATAAAATACACAAGACTGGATCTGTTTTCTCCAAACTGACAGTGGGACAATTTGTCTCCAGAATTTGTGGGTATTCCAATGCCAGAGATTTTTAAAAAGAGACTTTTCTGAAATGGTATAGGGTTTTCTGTTTGAGCAGGGGGTTGGACTAGAAGACATACTCCAAGATTACTTCCAACTCTGTTATTTTGAGCTAAAAACCTAACCATTTCGATGGCCCAAGAATTCTGACTAGAGAACTACTTGTGCCTGGAAGTAACCCAGAATAAATGGACCCCTTTACTGCAAGTGGTATGCTAAGGTTCTGATTTAAGACATTTTCATTACAAGCCATGGTCATCCCCACCTTCAAAAAGGGAGACCTCAATCTAGTTGAAAATATCAGACCAATCTCTTTAAGCTGCGTCACCTGTAAAGTCATGGAATCAATTATTAACCAATCCATTATCTTCCACTTACAGACAAACAACCTACTCTCTAATAAACAATTTGGTTTCAGGAAAAAACTATCCTGTAATCTGCAACTCTTACACTGCAAAAACATATGGACTACACAACTCAATCAGGGCAAAGCAATAGACGCAATTTACATAAACTTCTGTAAAGCCTTTGATTCAGTGGTACACGACAAACTACTCCTAAAACTAAAATCTTATGGTACACCTTCATAACTGGACAGAAGCATTCCTGTCAAACAGACAACAAATGGTCAGAATTGGGAGCATCCTATCAAATTCTGTACCTGTCAACAATGGTGTCCCCCAAGGCAGTGTTCTAGGACCAATTCTTTTCATACTCTACATAAATGAACTCTGTGATCATATCAAGAGCAACTGCATTCTCTTCGCTGATGATGTAAAGCTATTCAACACCACCGACAATACTGCTATCCTTCAAAAAAAACTTCGACTATGTATTAGAATGGTCAAACAAATGGCAACTTCAAATCTCAACAAATAAATGATCTGTCCTATATATTGGCAAAAAAACATCAGAAAATAAAATATAGGCTGAATAGTCAAGATCTTGTTGATGATCCAAACTCTGTCAAGGATCTTGTAACTACTTAGCCAAAACGGCATTAAAAGTTGTTAACCTAATCCTACATAGCTTTTTCTCTGATAATATCACAATGCTAACTAGAGCATACAAAAGATTTGCTAGACCAATACTTGAATACAGCTCATCAGTCTGGAACCCACATTACGTATCTGATATTAACACAGTTGAGAAAGTCCAGAAATATTTCACAAGAAGAGTTCTCCACTCCTCTAATCTTATGCCACCAGACTTGAAATTCTAGACCTAGAAAACCTAGAACTACGCTGCCTTCGGTCCGATCTAAGTATAGCATATAAAATTATATATTGCAATGTCCTACCTGTCAATGAATACTTGAGTTTCAACCATAACAATACAAGAGCACACAATAGATCCAAACTCAAGGTAAACTGCACCAAACTTGATTGCAGGAAATATGACTTCAGCACCAGAGTGGTCAATGTCTGGAATACTGGAATATTCTGACTCTCTGGTTTCTTCCCCAAACCCCAAAAAACTTTAACCTTAAACTGTCTACTATTGACCTCACCCCTTTCCTAAGAGGTCTGTAGGGGGCGTACATAAGCGCACTAATGTGCCTATCGTTCCTGTCCTATTGTTTCTGTCTTTTTTCTTATATGTAGCCATTTCATGTATTCATAACCATGCTTATTCTTATACCTGTTATCTTATAATCACTTAACAAAATAAATAAAATAAAAATAAACAATTGAGCAAGTCCTGAAGTATTTTACAAGAAGAGTACTACATTCCTCTGTTCTCAACAGAATACCCTACACCACTAGACTTGAGATTCTAGTCTTAGACAACCTTGAACTATGCCAGCTAAGACTGTACTTCAGCATAGTACATAAAATCATATGTTACAACGTCTTACCAGTTAATGAATATTTCAGATATAATCACAACAACAGAAGAGCTGACAACAGATATAAATTAAATGTAAAGCACTCCAAACTTGATTGCAGAAAGTATGATTTCAGCAACAGAGTGGTCAATGTCTGGAATTCACTACCTGACTCTGTGGTTTCTTCCCCAAACCCCCAAAACTTTAACCTTACTGCCTACTATTGACCTCACCCTATTCCTAAGAGGTCTGCAAGGAGCATGTATAAGCGTACAATCGTGTCTACCATCCTTGTCCTATTGTCTCCAATTATTAGTTCCTATTTCATGTATTTAAACTTATGTTTATTCTTATTTCTATTATATTGTAAGTGTTTGACAAAATAAATTAAATAAATACATTATAAGTAAAAATATCACCTTCAATTGAGATTTCTAATTAATGCTAGTCCCTAGACTCAATATATGGTGGCAGACTTACAGTACTGGCAAACTAGATTTACAAATTCTTATATTCTTTAGCTTTTCATCATTTGACTCTCCTCTGATTTTAAAAATGAGATACCATTACATTATCTCAATGCAGCTAGCTACCATCCATCCAGCATTAGTAATCAGCTTATTGAGGAACAGACATAGAGATTTTTAGGACTGACAAAGTTAGTTCTTCCTCTGATGATTCTGGGAAATTTTTACACCTGTAAGCACTGGACTTTTCCCCTTCAACCGAAAAGAATGAACTTCTGAAAGCTAGGTACTTTTTTGAAAGGAAATGATCCCGGTACTAGTCAAAGCAGAATTTAAGATGCTTCCAGGCATACAGTAATAGATAAAGGGAGTTAGAACCCCTCCCCTTATTTTGATGTGGATTTAGTCAAACAAAGAACCAACGTGTTAATTCCCCGCCCTTTTTCTGGGAACATATCTTAGAAGAGTTTCCAGGGAGTATCTTAAAAGGGCTGGAATTTTTATGGTCCCTTCTCCTCTTGCTATCTCTCCAAGAAGTGACAAGTTTCTAGACATCTGGCTCCAGTCCTCCAGTTGTATATCATGTGCATGCTATACAGTTTCAATATAAGGTTTAAGATATTCAAGTTACATAAAAAAGGATTACTTGTACCAATTCCCCCCCTTCTTCTTCCATTGAAGAATGGCAGATATTCCCCCCAAATTGAGAAATCCACCTGGAAGACATAAAACATGTGTTATATTTACAATTTAGGATGATTTATCAAGGTATTTCTTTTTTTAAAATAATATTACAGCTTTTTATTAAAAATGAACGAGATAATTTTACTTAGATTTCACTTATAAATTGGTTATATTGTATTATACTGTGCTACTGAGCAATCCTGTCTTCCTGGGGAATTACTTCAAAGGAGATATCTGAAAATTGAAACAGTTATGTCGGACCATGTAACATAAATACATCAATGTTATAGTTCAATAATCCCATTGTTGACCTCAGTATCATAGAATCATTTTGAAAATGGAATGAGTTCAGTTGGACAGGTAAGGTTATTCAGATCCAGATAACTTTAGTTCCCCAAGCAATTTTCTTTCTTTAGGGTTTAGCTAAGACTTCTACCCTAGATCTGCCCAGATGTTCTGGAGCCCTCCAACTGGGCTATAAAACAATATACTTGATGGCAAAACTGTTCTCATGGCAGTGAATGTCAGTTATGTGTTTGACACAGAAAGACAGACAGATATATATTCTAGAATTTCACATGGAATGCATATAGTCAGAGAGTTATATGAAAAATCTTTAACATACCATCTCTGGAATGTTTATAGCTCTCAGTTATATTTTCTGTTTAATTCCAAGTCACTTTAATGCTGCAATTTTTATATTGCACGAATCTTCTTACCCTGTGGATATGCTATTATTTCACAACCGTGAGATGATTAATAGCATAGGTTTAGGCTCCACAGGCAATTTCGTTGTTTTCCAGAGGCAACCTTTTGAAATTAAAAAAATATGGAACGCTTCACAAATTTGCGTGTCATCCTTGCACTGGGGCCATGCTAATCTTCTCTGTATCATTCCAATTTTAGTATATGTGCTGCCGAAGCGAGCACGTCAAGGTATTTCAAGTGGAACTTCTGTAGTAATGTGGGCGCTGTTATATGTCGTTTGGCTACTGACTCATTTTCTGATGAAGGAAGGTGTTTCCAAGCTACTAAATATTGTGTGGATCCACGGGGAGTGCACGAATCAAGGATATCTTTAATTTCAAAATGTTGCTCCCCATGTACCATAATGGGAGTTGGAGTGGTGGGAAGGGATGGTCTAAGGTTTGACGTGATCTCTGGTTTGAGTAGGCTACAGTGAAATACTGGATGGACCTAAGTATTTTGGGAAGTAGAAGCTCTATCATAACAGTAATTAATAACTCTGGAGATGGAAAATGGCCCAATGAATTTAGGTCCCAGTTTCTTAGAGGGTTGCAATGATTTTAGGAATTTTTTACACAAGAAATGGTTTGAATGGTTTAGGATCACAACGTTTTTTGTCCACCTGAGCTTTAAAAGCTGCTCTAGACTCTTGTGAAGCTAGTCTGACCACTGGCCATGTGGTTTACAAATTGTTTACCACCCCTTAAGGGAGGGAATTTCAGGTTCCTTGGTCAGTAGCTCTGGCATGGGGTTGAATTCTTGGCCTGTGGCTACCTGGAATGGGGTAAAACCAGTGCTGCTGCGGACCGAGTTGTTGTATGCTACCTTTGCAAAAGGAAGAAGGTTAGTCAATTGTCCTGTTAGTAATTAATAAAGCATCTTAAATATTGTTCTAATACACTGTTAGATCGTTCAGCTCCACTGTTAGTCTGGGGGTGATTGGAAGACAACAATCCCTGGGTGAAGCCTAATAGGTTTAAAAATGCCTGCCAAAATGTGGATGTGAATTGTACACCCCTATCTGAGATAATCTGTTGGGGAGCTTCATTAAGGCAATAAATGTGTATCAAAAATATCTTTGTCAATGCCTTGGCTGTTGGGATCTTTTGGCAGGGTACAAAATGAAGCTGTTTTGAAAAAAGGTCAGTTACAACCCAAATAACACTATTTCCTGCACTTTCAGGGAGATCCACTATCAAGTTCATAGAGATCTCTTTCCAGGGTGCTGAAGGTTCTGCCACTGTTTGTAAAAGTCCAGGAGATTTTCCTTGTCTTCTTTTTGCAGCAGCACAGATGAGGCAACTAGCAACATAATTTTCAATGTCCTTTTTGAGAGATGGCCACCAAAATTGTCTTTTGATGAGGTGCAGGGTTTTTACAAAACCAAAGTGTTCTGCTATTTTTGAGTTGTGGCATTGTTTCATGAGGTCTATCCTCTGGCTGGCAGGGACATAAAGTTTGTTTTCTACCCAGGCTAGACCATCTTTGAGTAAGCAAATGTTTTTGTTAGCCTGAAGCCAGTCATCTTTAAGTAGTGCTCCCTTAAATATTGAAGTTGTTGCATTGTCAGTCAGTGGCTCTTTCTTCCCTTGTGCTCCGGTGATTACTTTGGCTGCAAGTTGGGGTGGTTGGATCATGGGTTTTACAACTTCAATCTTTTTGCTGTTGTATTGGGGTTTCCTGGACAGGGCATCTGCCAAGAAATTTTTTCCCCCTGGGAGATATTTGAGAGTGAAATTAAACCATTTAAAGTGTTGAGCCCACCTTACTTGTTTTCCTGAGAGTTTCCGTGGAGTTTTCAGGGCTTCTAGATTTTTATGATCAGTCCAGACTTCAAAGGGGATTTAACAGATAACAGATAATCAGAGTTGGAAGGGACCTTGTAGGTCATCTAGTCCAACCGCACAACCAAGCGGGAGACCCTACATCATTTCTGACAAATGGCAGTCCAATCTCTTCTTGAAAGTCTCAAGTGATGGTGCTCCCACAACTTCCGAGGGCAAGCTGTTCCATTGGTTGGTTGTTCTCACTGTCAGAAAGTTTCTCCTTATTTCCAGGTTAAATCTCTCCTTGTTCAGTTTCCATCCATTATTCTTTGTCTGGCCTACAGGTGCTTTAGAAAATAGCTTGACCCCTTCCTCCCTGTGGCAGCCCCTCAAATATTGGAAGACATCTATCATGTCTCCCCTGGTCCTTCTCTTTACTAGACTAGCCAAGTTCCTGCAACTGTTCATTGTATATTTTAGCCTCCAGTCTCCTAATCATCCTGGTTGCTCTTCTCTGTACTCTAGAGTCTCAACATCTTTTTTATAATGTGGTGACCAAAACTGGATGCAGTACTCTAGGTGTGGTCTTACTAAGGCTTTATAGAGTGGTATTAGTATTTCCCTTGATCGTGATTGTATCCCTCTGTTAATACAACTTAGGATTGCATTAGCTTTTTTGGCTGCTGCTGCACACTGCTGGCTCATATTTAGTTGGTTGTCCACTAAGACTCCAAGATCCCTCTCACAGTTACTGCTATTGAGCCTGGTTTTACTCAGTTTATATGTGTACTTTTGGTTTTTCTTGCCTAGGACTTTACTTTTCTCTACATTGAATTTCATTTTGTTAGATATGGCCCAGTGTTCTAGTCTGTCAAGATCAATCTGGATCTCCTTCTTGGGTGTTAGCTATTCCTGCCAGCTTAGTATCATCTGCAAATTTGGTAAGTTCCCCTTCTATTCCCTCATCTAAGTCATTAATGAAGATATTGAAGAGTACTGGGCCTAAGATGGAACCTTGTGACACCCCACTGCTTACTTCCCTCCATGTAGACTTAGGCCCATTAAGGACTACTCATTGAGTAAGGTTTGCCAGCCAGTTGTGAGTCCATCTAGTGGTAGTGCTATCTATTCCACTTTTTTCTCACTTACTAAGAAGTAGGTTGTGGTCTACTTTGTCGAATGCCTTGCTGAAATCTAAATATATTATGATTTGGTTCCCTTCTAGGAAATGCTCCATGTGAGGAGTGCCCATCGCACAGCATATGCCTCTTTCTCCCATATGGCCCATCTTTGCTCAGTTCCTGTCAGTTTCTTGGAAGCACACGGTTGTAATTGTCCATGTCCATTCTTTTGGAGTAGAACTGCTCCAACTGCTACATCACTAGCATTGATGTTGTTGGGTTGGTTGGATCAAGGGTTTTTCAACTTCAATCTTTTTGCTGTTCTATTGGGGTTTCCTGGACAGGGCATCTGCCAAGAAATCCCGCCCCCCCGGGGAGATATTTGAGAGTAAAATTAAACCATTTAAAATATTGAGCCCACCTTACTTGTTTTTCTGAGAGTTTCCATGGAGTTTTCAGGGCTTCTAGATTTTTATGATCAGTCCAGACTTCAAAGGGGATTTGGTTCCCTTCTAGGAAATGTCTCCATGTGAGGAGTGCCCATCGCATAGCATATGCCTTTTTCTCCCCTATGGCCCATCTTTGCTCGGTTCCTGTTAGTTTCTTGGAAATATAAGCACATGGTTACAACTGTCCATGTTCATTCTTTTGGAGTAGAACTGCTCCAACTGCTACATCGTTAGCATCTGCTTGGATGACAAATGGTTGTTCAGGGTCTGGGTGTTTCAGGATTGGTTCTGCTGAGAACAGTTGTTTGAATGCTGCTTGGCATTCTGTCGTCCAGGTAAGGGGTTGCCTTGGTTTGGGTTTCTCCCCCACTTTTGTTTTTAACAAGTTCGTGATGGGGAGGGTGATGTTCACAAAAACTGGAATGAACTGGTGGTAAAAGGTTGCAATACCCAGGAAGCTTTGCAGTTGTTGGTGAGTATGGGGTGGCTCCCAATCGATGACAGCTTTTACTTTTTGTGGGTCCATCTCTATTTCCTTGTGGGATATTCTATATCCCAGGTAGTCAATTTTTTCTTGGTTGAATTCACATTTAGAGAGTTTTGCATATAGTTTGGCATTTTGGAGTTTTGTGAGAACTGCTTGGAGTAACTTGATGTGTTCTTCTTTTGTTTCAGTGTAGATTAAAATATCATCAAGATAAATTACCCCTTTGTACAATTGGTAGCATCCCAGTGAGGTGTTAAAAGCCATTTTCCACTCATCCCCTTCCCTTATTCTGATGTGGTAGTATTCCTCTCGTAGGTCTAACTTTGAAAAAAAAATCCTTTAGAGAGGTGGGCTAGCATGTCCTTCATGAGGGGGAGTGGGTACATATTCTCCACACTGATGGTATTTAAATTTCTGTAATCTACACATAGGTGCACTGAGCCATCTTTCTTTTCATGGAATAATACTGGGGCTGCTATTTTTGGTCGGGTAGGTTCAATGAAACCCCTTTTAAAATTTTGATCAATAAATGCTCTGAGTTCTTTTAGTTCTCTGGGGGACATGCAGTACATTTTTGGTTTGGAAGTTTAGCTCCTGGTGGGATTTCAATGGCGCAGTCTGTGGCGTGATGGGGTGGGAGTTCATCAGAAGCCTCCTCGCTAAATATTTGGGCTAAATCCTGGTACTCTTTGGGGATGTTAATGGGCTCAGCTGGCTGCCTGGCCATGGCTGGTCCTCTGCTCTCTGTTCTCTTTCTTTTCCTTTCCTCTGGGCTGTTTGCAAATGCTACATGTTTCTGGAAATGTACGGTTCCTCTCTTCCAGTTTATTTTTAGATTCCATTTCCATAGCCACGTGAGTCCTAGGACTAGTGTCCCTTCCATTCCTGCTGCTACAATGTATGTGAACATCTCACTATGGTCCCCTAGTCCTATTTTCAATGGTTCTGTGCCAAAACTGGCTGGTTTCCCCCCACCCCCGGCTATAGTTCCATCTAATTGGCAGAAAGCAATGGGATTTTCCATTTTCCTTAGTTGAATTTCTCTGCTAGGGTGGGGTTGATTAGGCACTGGGTGCATCCCAAATCCAGTAATGCTGCAACTTCCTCCCCCTTCCCTCAGCTTGGGATAAACAGTCTAACAGTCTTAGGGGTAGAGTGAGTGGTTCAATTGGGTTGCTTACCAGCAGATCATCTTCTGAATCACTTTGAGACTGGCGCAGGTCTCCTCGGGGCATCGGGGATTCTTCCTCTGGATTGGGGGGGGGAACCGGAACCTCACAGCTTCTTGGCTTCTCAGGCCAGTTTCTTTTCCTCAAGGGTTGGATTTTCCAGGTTTCCACCCTGATGAGTGGTCTGGCTTTCTGGCAGGGGTTTTTGAATGGCATTCTGCTCTTTTCCACACTTAAAGCAGCCAGATGGACTTGGAGTCATGGAGGTTTGGGGTTTGAAAAACTCCCACTTTCCCTGGGGTGGGGATTGTCTCCAAACTCTTCACTGTGCTATTGGTTATGGGCCATATCTATCTCTGCCTCCTCTGCAATCAGGTACCATTAATGCAGGAGGTTTGGGGCCCCACAGACTAGGCAGACAGTGTACAGGTCGTCATTGAGTACATCTTTGAACCAACAGACTAGGATATCTTATGGCCAGTTGACTTGGCCAGCCAGGTCATGAAATTCCTTGGTGTACTCAGCTACTGGGCAATGGCCTTGCTTTACGACTCTAATGCAGTTGCAGGCTTTTCTGTCAGCAAGGGGGTCTTCGAAGGGGTGGCATAGGGCTGTAATGAATCGATTGAGGTTCCTCAGTTCTGGGGCATTGACATTGTGGAGAGTCACCATCCTTCTGGCTGCTGCCCCTTCTAGGGCCAGGGTGATGACTTGCACTTGGGCTCCCTGGGTCAGGAAATTCTGCCCGTATTCTTGCATGTAGGTGAGTACTTATGCCAGGAAAAACCCCAGTTTCTGAGGGTCCCCATTGAATTTTACCCCCAAGGGCGGGACCTTTCTCTGCAGTTGTATGTCTCTGGGTTGGCTAAGGTTAATCCCCTGCTCTGGAATGGCAAGGAGTTGTGTACCTGATATGGCTGCTAGTCCTCCAGCTTGTTCCAATGCCCGATTATTCTCAGCTGGATAAGGGCTGACAGCTCAGGTTCTCTTAATTTCTGGTTCACTCGCTCTCCTACGTTGGCAACCTGGTTCGTCCCTCACATGAGGTCCTCCAGGGCTTCCCTCACGAGGAGATTTATGTACCATTTCAGTTGGTCATCTGCCAGTGGTTTCTCAACCCATTCTTCCTGACCAGAGAGGGCCTCGAGCTCCATTTTCCACCCAGGTTTACAGTTACCCCGGGTGAGGGTTACTCCCTTGGTTCTTTTATCCCAGCTGTCTCTCTTTCCTACACCTATAGACCGCCGGGGTTTTGTGGAATTTTCGCAGGCAGCTTCACTGTCTTCGATGGGGTACACAAAGTCAATGTCTGGTTGGGTAGTTGTTGAAGTTTCTCTCCAGCATTTGGCTCCTTGCTATATTCCCCAGCCCTTGCTCCTTGCTATATTCAGACATTTTTGCAGAGTCCCCTCAGTAGAGTGAATTTTTTTTAAAAAAAAATCCTCTTGGAGTTAACCTCTATTGCAGATTCTGCTTTATATAATTCATGTAATTTATGTAAAAAGCATCTTAGATTCTGCTTTATGTAAGCACAGGACTTTCCCCCTTCAATCAAAAAGAACGAACTTCTGAAAGCTAGGTACTTCAAAAGGAATTCTTTATTGAAAGGAAGTGATCCCGGTACTAGTCAAAGCAGAATCTAAGATGCTTCCAGGCATACAGTAATAAATAAAGGGAGTTAGAACCCCTCCCCTTATTCTGATGTGGATTTAGTCAAACAAAGAACTAACATATTAATTCCCCTCCCTTCCTAGGGAGTATCTTTCAGGGCTGGAATTTTTATGGTCCCTTCTTCTCTTGTCTCTCCAAGAGGTGACAAGTTTCTTGACATCTGGCTCCAGTCCTCCAGTTGTATATCATGTGCACGTTATACAGATTCAATATAAGGTTTAAGATATTCAGGTTACATCAAAAAGGATTACTTATACCAATTCCCCCGCCCCCCATTTTCTGCCATTGAAGAATGGCAGATACACGGAACTGACACACCCCAAATAAATCTTTTTTGGAAATGTTTCCATTTTTTAAATTTATAACAACTGGAGACTCCATCTATCTAAACAACATTCTTTATTTAATCAGGATGAGGTATGTAGAACTCTTTTTTGCCTGCCAATAAGTATATGAGTTTCAGATGCTCATTTTGGCTGTCTCACACTTTTTCTAGCCTGCTTAATTCAGCAATCTCAATCATAAAGATATCTTCTAATGCAGGGGTGTCATGCTCTGGCCATGCCCACCCCTGGTTTAGCAAAGGAGGAAAAAGTTGCGATATGTCATGGGGTGACAACATGTTGCGAGTTTGATACCGCTGTTCTAAGGCATTCCACAGGATATATCCGTGCAATATTCATATGATTGAGTTGCTGATTAATAAAAGTTTGCAGAACTTGTGTTTGTGACTTGACCTACTGTTGAGGAAAGAGAAGAACAAGAGCTGAATATCCTTCCTGTATGGAGTGATATCTTTTAAGAACACTGAAATTGATAAATTTGTTACTATTGTTACTATTATTCTTTGAGACAATCTTTTTCCTTTCATAGTATTTCCCCAAAGTGTAGCTAAACCAGATTTGTAAGATGTTGTATATTTGTAGGAATTGCTTCTATATCACACTACCAGCATAAATACTAACAAATGAATGAAAATCAAATTGTTTGAATGTCTGATTAAAGCTAATGACTGTATTTCAGAAAGCCGAAGAACTTTATTTAATCTTGTCTATAAAATCAAAATAAAACACCCAGTAGTTTGGTGGAGCTTCTACTCTAATAAATTGTATATGGGTTTGCACTTAAACCAATAAACTTTATAGAGTTTAGAAGATGCCAGATGTTGAGTGTCTGTATTTTTATGATAAAGATTTTTATAATTACAATGTCTCCTTTGAATATATTGTAAAATATATTCAGGAATCTCTTTTTGTCAAAGCTATGAATTTGCCTAGGTCAGGACATCCACAAGGGAGGTTAGTTAAGATGATGGCCATAATGCATAAAATCCTTTATATGCATTGATCATGTGACACGTGTAAAAAAGGCAGTTTTTCTTTTTCTTTTTTAATATACTTTATTGTTCTTTT
This sequence comes from Pseudonaja textilis, assembly GCF_049901715.1. NCBI lineage: Eukaryota > Metazoa > Chordata > Lepidosauria > Squamata > Elapidae > Pseudonaja > Pseudonaja textilis. Next base: position 51,973,221 of record NC_142008.1, on the reverse strand, counting down.
ACATTTTTAAAAAAGCAAAATTAATCATAACATTAACAGTACTGTAGTGTCAGTATTATACATATTTATCTCTTATGCATATTTACATGTTCTGTCTCACCTGTGGCCACGAGGTGAGAGTCCAAATGTCCAAAGGAAAAAACACAAACAGACAATATCAGGAACAACAGAGTTAACTTTCCTTTGGCTGAATTCGTCGTTGGCAGTTTTCCCAGAAGCTGTCTGCAAATTCTGATAACGAGCAGAAGTATAAATCAGAGACAAATGGCAAACAGAATTACTTTGTCCAAACTGCAGACCTAAATTAACAAGTTTGACCTGAACGGGGATTCAAAGCTAACACGCCTCCTTATATTCCCTGAGGGGCATGTCAGTCTCTTTCCTCAGTCCCTGATTCGACGTCTCCTTCCAGTTTGTGCTTGACGTTTCTGCTTATGTCTGTTCCTTGCATCAAACCAACATTCTTCAGTTTGATCTTCATCCAAGGACTCCGGCATGTTCTCCTGCTTATCTGCCGACACCTGAGGCATAACTAATGAGGAAGGTCCTGGAGAGGATGAGGATTCCGAAACTTCCAGCAAAGCAGGTTCAAACCCCAATGCCAAGTCCTCCTCTTCCTCCTGACTCCCATTTATGTCACTCAACAAGGCAGGCTCAAACCTTAATGCCAGATCTTCCTCATCACTCGAGTCTATGTCTTTTGACAGAGCAGGTTCAAACCTCTGAGTCACAACACTATCCCTCACCGCAGGGCCCTTCCCCCGAGTCTGACGATCCAGATGCGGTTTTAATGGAAACCGTTCATGGAATCTCCAGATAAGGTCCGGGGTGTGAACTGTGGAAGCATCCTCCCAGGAAAGAACCTCTGATCCATTCTCCAGCCTCCTGATGAAGTACTGAAATCGTCCTTTCAGCCAGCAAGAATCCCGAATGCCGACCACCGTATCATCAACAGCAGGATCATCGCTGGGTACAGATGGAGAAACCGTACCAGCGGGAGAACGGAGAGTACACGATGGGGTGTCAGGAACCAGAAGGGAATGGTGGAAGACAGGATGAATGCACATGGAGCATGGTAGGGTGAGCTGATAAGCAACAGGATTGATGACTGCCTCGATAGGGAAGGGACCAATGAAGCGATGATCCAACTTCTTAATTGGACGATCAACCTGGAGATGCTTCGTGGACAACCACACCCTGTCTCCCACAGCCAGCGGAGGCGTTGCCTGACGCGAACGATCCGTGAACCTTTTATAGTCCACCTTAGCCCGTTCCAATTGTTGGGAAATCAATTGGTGCACTGAATATAGTTCAGATAAAAAGTCTCATGTTTCTGGAACTGGGGAATCCAAGATCGACAAGGGGAAAAACCTCAGATGGTAACCCACATTTACATAAAAAGGCGTCATGTGAGTGGAGGTGTGCTGAGAATTGTTAAAGGCAAATTCCACCAAGGGGAGATAGGTCACCCAATCGTTCTGTCGTTGGTTGACAAAATATCTGAGGTATTGAGCGAGGATGCCAATTACTTTCTCAGTCCTGCCATCGGTCTCCGGATGGTGCGCTGACGCCAAACATACTTGCACCAGTAATGGATTAGGCTCTTCCAGAATTGAGCAGTAAACTGGACACCGGGATCTGAAACTACTCTGTCCGCCATGTAAACGGAATACATGTTGCAGAAATAGTTGGGCAGTAACACGAGCCGATGGTAACTTCCGATGGGATAAAGTGGGCCATCTTCGTTAGCATATCAACCACCACAAGTACCATCATATAACCCAACGAAGAGGGCAAATGTGTTAAAAAGTCCATGGAGATTGCCCCCCATGGTCGGTTTGGAGTCGGTAGTGGTTGAAGGAGACCAGGAGGTGCACCCAATGTGGCTTTCACTTGCCGACACAGTACACAGGAGGCGACATAGGAGAAGACATCATGCCGGACTCGAAGCCACCAAAAAGTCCTTGTGACCAGATGAAGGGTTTTAAAGAACCCAAAATGGCCTGCATCTGGGTTGTCATGACATTGGGTCATGATGAGGGCTCTAAGCGTTCTGGTGGGCACGTACAATCGGCCCCAATGTCATAGTAAACCCTCCTCCAGAGTCCATGGGGAGTCAGGTCCAATTTCCCCCATTCTTTGCTGCGACCAATCGTCTAAGCACTACGCCTCTTGTACCCGAGCCCTTAAATCCACCAGTTCCTGGATAATGGCCAAAGATTCCGGTGGCAGTACTGTACATGGAGGAAGGGGGCCCTCAGGTCAAAGATACTTTGGTTTATGGGACAGAGCATCTGCTCTCCAATTTTGACCACTGGGAATGTAAGTGACCAAAAAGTTGAACCTAGCAAAGAACAACGACCACCGGATCTGTCGTTGGTTCAACTTCCTAGTAGTGCTCAAGTGCTCCAGATTACGATGATCCATCCGAACCTCCACCTTATGCCGAGCCCCCTCAAGGTGATGTCACCAGGTCTCAAACACAGCCTTGATGGCCAGCAACTCTTTTTCCCAGATTGTATAATTGCACTCAGAAGTAGTAAGTTTCCGTGAATAATATGCACATGGAAAAAGAGGTGCGCCATCCGCTGGGGCTTGTAACAACACCGCCCCAATGGCCACATTGGATGCATCCATCTCTACCACAAACGGACAATGGGGATCAGGATGCCTCAAGATCGGTTCTGCAATGAAGGCTTTCTTGATGGCGTCAAAGGCCTGTTGCTGCGGGGGGGGGCACTAGAACGGGACCTTCTTGCAAAGGAGCTGGGTGATGGGATCCGTCAGCTTGGCAAAACCTGGGATGAATGATCTGTAATAGTTAGCGAACCCCAAGAGACGTTGCACGTTTTTCACTTGACTGGGGGTTCCCAACTACACAAAGCCTCTACTTTCTGTGGGTCCATGGCAATGCCTTCAGGAGAGATGATATGCCCCAAGAACTCTATGGAAGTCTGGAAAAAGAGGCATTTCTCCAGTTTTGCATAGAGTTTATGCTCCTGAAGATGTTGTAATACCTGGCGGACTTGGCAAAGGTGGCTTTCCCTGGAATTAGAATAGATTAAAATGTCATCCAGGTACACCACCATGAACCGATCAAGCACGTCCTGTAATATATCGTTCATCAAATGCTGGAAGACCGCGGGGGCGTTGGTTAACCCAAATGGCATCATGGTATATTCAAAGTGGCCGTATTGAGTACCAAATACCCTCTTCCATTCATCTCCTTTGCGCATATGCACCAGGTTGTGGGCCCCACGAATATCGAGCTTGGTGAAAATAGTGGCCTCCCTCAACCTCTCCATCAGCTCTGGAATGAGCGGCAAAGGATGACTATTCTTCACCGTAATGGTGTTCAACCTGCGGTAGTCACAACACAAACGTAAATCTCCCATCTTCTTTTTTACAAAAAGGATGGGAGCAGAAAGAGGAGACAACGACAGCCGGATAAACCCCCGGGCCAAGTTCTTGTCCAAGAAATCGCGAAGAACAGCCAATTCAGGCTTAGACATAGAATACAGATGACCCAGGAGGACTTCCAGTGGCAGGACAGGGCGAACGGAGGTGAAGAAGACTGTCGTGATCTTCGAACACCTTTTCTGGCGCCAGGAGCAATCTCCCAGGGATACACGAACCCCGGAGAGGTTCGTGTCAACATGGAGAACCTCGAGCAGTAGAGTGGGGAAGGCAACCCCCCGACAGTGAAGAGGGAAGCTCCCGAGCCCGGCGCAGAAGAGTAAGCTGTCATTCTATGGCGGCTTCAAGTCCGGTCTGCCACTTTGGTGATTAAGCAAAGCAGTGACAGCCTGCGAGATCGAGAGTAACAAGAACAGAGAAACGGTTTATAATTTGGAACCTTTGAAGACTGAAGATAGCAGAATGACAGAAGAATGACAGTGGCGTAAAATCCTCTTTCCCGGTTGTGATCAGCACTTTTCAGAAGTCGGGCAGAAAAGTGTCCAGAAAAGCAGCTGGGAAAAATGAAAGGGCTATAATGGAGAGCGGAAAAGCCCAAGCACAAAAGTGAAAGTGCAGATTTTACCCTGTGAAAGAGAAGCTCTGGGGAAAGAGGAAGATTGTCAAAATCAGGAGATCGGAGGTCCGGAATTTGTGAGGGGCTTCATCTGACTTTCATACCTTTCTTTTTGACTTTACTTGAGAAAAGGGAGGCGACAGAGGTGAAAGAATACTGGTATCGATCGAGTCTTATGAACCCTCAGATCTGAGTACAACACGACTTTCACATCTATTTAATATTGTGGAGAAGACAAATTGAACATTATATTGGACTTTGGAAGATTTGTATGTTGATTTAAAAGTTGGAAAGTAAAGAAAGAAGAAGAAGCAAGAGGAAGTAGGCAGAGACAAACAGAAGGCTGGGAAAGACGGCTTTGGGACTGCAGATTAGTCAGCACATTACACCATTTGCTGATTGGAATGCTGAAAAGAACCTTCTAGCTGGAAGATGGACTGTTATCTTACCCAACTTGCTTCCTTTATTACGTGGTACTACTTAATATTACTAGTTTGGCACTACTTTTTGTTTGTTGATTTTCTGAAGTTGCGGTAATCTCTCTCTTACCCTTTCTCTTATTATTTTGCCCCCTGCCTCCCTATTGTATTTTCTAAATAGCCTACATAATTTCACTTACTGGGGGGGGGGAAAGAAAGAGGGGGGTATACTATTTTTATAGAGTTAAGAGATTACTGTTTTAAGTATTAATAGCAAAAAGGGATAAACTTTGTTGATATAAACTATTTATAAATTATTTAGACTACTTAAGACATTTAAGATTAATTCCTTAAAGTGTTAATTGATGTACTATTGCAACCAATTTTCTTATTACATAGACTAGAATACTGTAGTAGATATCTATTTATAATATAGGGGAAATGACTGTGGAGCGAGATATTAAATTAAAATACGAGAATAGACTTTTAAATACAGGACCCAAACACTGAATGGTGATTTGGGATAATATATTTAAAATTGTGCATCAACAAAAACAAATACTTAGAGAGATGACATCCACAACAACTATGGCCCTAAAAACAGGAAGGAAGGCTACTCTGACCCTATCGACTACGTTGACACCCACCCCACCAACAACTCAAAAAACTATCGAGGAGTCCTTAACAGGGGAAAAGCAGCCTAATGTCCCCAATATCAATATACAAACTTCCTTATTATCCTTGCAGGAAGCTATATCTAAAATGCAAGAAATGATGATTAAAAATAATAATGAAACTAGAGCAGATATAAGCGAACTGAAAGATGAGATGGGGAAACTGAAGGCTGAAATGAAAGCAGATATATCGAAGGTGGAGGGAAAGATAGGGTCCCTACAGCAGGCCATGGAGAAAAATGAAGTGAAAATAAAAGATATAGAGAGTAGAACACGCATGGAGACTAACTTTGAAAGGATGGATGAGGAATTTAAAAATGTACTTAGAGAAACAAAGGACTCACTGGTTCATCTCGAGATGGACAAAGCAATGGCGTATTTAAGGTTCCAAAATGTGGCTGAAGCAAAAAATGAAGAATTGGAATATTTGATGGCAGAAATATTGGCTGAATGGTTAGGAAAAGAAAAAGATGACTTAATTAAAGAGTTTGATGAGGTGTATAGGGTTAGCACAAGCTACACCAGACGCAACAACTGCCCAAGAGAAATCCATATCCGCTTTTCTAGGAGATGTCTGAGAGATTTAATTTTGAAAATGTCTAGGGAGGAAACAATATCATATAAAGGCAGAGAAATTACGATTTTAAAACAAATTCCAAAGAAAGTGAGGACTATAAAACAAGATTATAAATTTCTAGCCAATGATTTAAATAAAAAAGGAATCCAATTTAAATGGCTAATCCCAGAAGGGATGTTAATTATGTGGAAAGAGAGGAAAATCAAAATAGAATTGATAGAACAGGCCCAAGACTTTTACCAACAGCTCACGGATATGGGTGGTCAATTCACTAAAGAACTTAAAAGGAGACCACAGGAGGACCGATATCATCACAGAACCCAGAAGGAATGACTTTCCCCAATTTCAGGAAGTGATAAACCACAACCTGGGAGAGAAGAGCAAATCCCACAACAACAACAAGAAGAGAATCGAATCATTACTAGGCAAAAATCTAAACAGACGTAGATAAATGGTGGAGGGGAAGAAGTTGCTCTCCATCAATATCAATGGATTAAATTCAATATCAAAAAGAAACAGGATATTTTCAAAACTTATTCGACATAACACAGATATAATATGTCTTCAAGAAACACACATTTCGAAAAATGATGAAAGACATCTAATTTGTCCAAAATTAAGGAAACTTTTTACGGCACCGGCCGATAAACACAAGAAAAAAGGAATTGCAATTTATGTAAAACAAGATATAAAGGCAGAATTAACCTGGTTGGATCCCGAAGGAAGAACTCTGGTTATACAAGTTTGGATAAACCACATCACATTTTTACTTGTAGCAATCTATGCCCCAAATGAAGACCAAGGGAAATTTTTCAAACACCTCCACCAAAAAATAGTAGGCTTTGAAAAAAGGAACATTTGTTTGGCGATTTTAACTCCATTGCAGACTACCAAAAAGACCATAGTGATATGGGAAAAAATAAGAAGGGGAAAAGAGAATTTTCTATGGCATGTAAGGAAATGATGAAAGAGTTAAATTTAAAAGATTTATGGAGGGAACAGAACCTGGAAGAGAAACAATTTACATACTATTCCAATCCACATAAGATTTGGACTAGAATAGATATGGCCTGGATGGATTTGGAATTGGCTAATGAAATAAAAGAAATTAAAATCCTACCAAATGAATGGGCCGACCACAACCCAATATAGCTAATTTGGAGAGACAGGAGAGGAATAAAAAAAAGATGGACGCTAAATACTCAAGTAGTAAATGAAGAAGAGTATATCAATAAGCTGAAAGAGGAGCTAAACTATTTCCTAAAAGATAATAATAATGAAACAACTTCAAAACAGAATATTTGGGATACTATGAAAGCAATTATAAGAGGTACAACAATTTCCTATAATGCTATGAGAAATAAGAGAACTTATGCCCAACAAAACGTATTACAACAACAAATCCAAGATTTAGAAATACAATTACAAAAAAACCCCAAGAACCAAGGAATACAAAACCAGTTAATATTAGTCAAACATAAGCTGAATTTAATTGAACAAGATAAAATAGAAGTTAGTTTGAGAAGGTCCAAACAAAACTATTTTGAATACGCTAACAAACCAGGAAGATGGCTATCTCATAAAGTTAAAAAAGAAAAAGAAAAGAGACTGATACACCAACTAATGGACAAGAAAGGCATACCACAACATGAGATTGAGAAGAAAAAAGATATCATATTAAACTACTTTCAAAGATTATATAAAAAGGAAGAAATCAATGAAGACAAAATAAGAACTTATCTGGAGAATACGAATGATAAAACAATAGGGGAAGGAGAGAAAGAATTATTAAATAAGGATATTACATGGTCTGAGTTGAAAGCTGCAATGGAGAATCAAAGTAATAATAAATCCCCTGGACCAGATGGGATCCCAGTAGAATTGTACAAAGCTATAATAGAGTTAGTAGGGCCACTGATGCTGGAAGTGTTTAATGAAGTACTTTTGGCAGCCAAGATGCCAGACTCATGGAGCAGGGTGTTGATTTCGTTAATTCCGAAGGAGGATGTAGATGCCAGATATATCAACAATTATAGACCAATTTCACTTTTAAACGCTGATTATAAATTATTTACCTCAATTATAGCGAATAGAGTAAAACAAGTTTTAAATTTATACATTCATGAAGATCAAAATGGTTTCCTTCCGTCCTGCCAAATCAAAAATAACCTAAGAACCGTTATTGATCTTTTAGAATATTATGAAGTTCATCCAGAGAAACAATTTGCACTCACGTTTTTAGATGCTGAGAAAGCATTTGATAATCTACATTGGCACTTTTTAATTCAAAAATCTATAACATGAGCCTGGGCACCAAATTCGAGAACATTATCACAACAATTTACAACACCCAACAGGCCAACATACTAATTAACGGTGAACAAACAGGCCCATTAAACATTGAAAAGGGCGTCAGACAGGGTTGCCCCCTCTCACCCCTCCTATTTATACTTGCTTTAGAATCACTGTTAATGCGGATAAGACAAAACTCTGAAATCCAAGGAGTAAGGGTTAAAGCAGAGGAATATAAACTACAGGAGTTCGCAGATGATATGGTTTTCCTCCTAGAGGAACCCATGGAAATAGAACATGAACTAGAACAATTCGGTTCAGTAGCAGGATTAAAGATCAATAGAAATAAGACAAAATTAATGACTAAAAATCTAACAGAGAATCAGAGGAAAGAATTAGAAAAAAATCATAGGGATACAGGCAACAAAAAAGGTCAAATATTTAGGCATATGGTTAACACCACATAGTAAATTGCTCAAAGAGAATAATTACGATAAACTACTACAACAAATTAAGAAAGACCTAGAATCCTGGAATAAGCTGCAGCTTTCTCAACTGGGCAGGATTGCCACGATCAAAATGAACATTCTACCAAAATTTCTTTACTTATTCCAGACAATTCCAATTAAATTACCAAAAATTTTTTTTGAAGATATAAATAAGGTAACACTTAAATTTATTTGGCAAGGGAAAAAAGCTAGGATCAATATTAAGGCCTTACAAGATGCAAAAAGTAGAGGGGGGCTAGTGCTCCCAAATTGGGAATTATATTATTGGGCAGCCAACTTATTATGGATAAAAGACTGGGTTAACTTATTCAATTAAAGAACCTTAGCTTTAGAAGGGCATGATCTTCAGAGAGGGTGGCACGCATTTTTATGGGAAGTGGGGAAAACTAGACAGTCATATTTCCATAGACACCTTATTAGAGATTCATTACTAACTAACTGGAAAAAAATATGCAAAAAACACTATTTAAAAATTCCGATTTGGCTTTCAACAATGGAGGCAATGGTACATCTCAACAATTTGGATATAACAAAAATGATTAAATATAAAGATTTATTAGACCCTCTAGGAAAATTAAGAACTCAACAGGATTTACAGGAACAGGGATTTAAAATTGACCAGTGGTTATATATACAAATCCATAGTAGATACAAACAAGATATCAAAGAGTTTGGAATTTATAGCAAATTACAATACTTAGATAAAATCTTATTAGGATCAAATAAAAAGAATATTTCTAAATTTTATAAATACTTATTGGAGGTAGAATTAGAGCAAGAGATAGTGAAAGGGAACATGATAGCGCGGAGTAGGAATATTGGAAGAAGCATTACATTAACAGAATGGGAAAAGATCTGGAATAGAAACATCAAGATTACGAAATTGGCGGCGTACAAAGAAAATATGTATAAAATGTTATATAGATGGCACTTACACCCTTCGAGGCTGGCGAAGATGAACCCTAACATGAGCTCAAGATGTTGGAAATGCAAAAGCACTGAAGGAACCTTTTTCCACACGTGGTGGTCTTATAAAACTACCCAAAAATTTTGGCAAAAAATCAGATAAACTCAAAAACTCAGATAGTTCAGGAGGTACAGAGATGGCGGGGGCAGCGATGTCTTGACCAGCACAGGTGTGTTGTAGATGGTCCACACACTGGAGACTCGGGAACAAAATGGCGTTCTGTGCCCATGCCACCTGAGCATCGTGCAACCGTAGCCAAGCCATTCCGAGAACCAAGGGGAGATGGAGGTCCAATGTGATGTAAAAACTAATCGCCTCCTCATGGTCCCCAATGACCAGGCATAATGGCTGAGTAGCAAAACGAATAGGCCCAGCCTGCAGTTCCTGCCCATCAATTATTTCCACCTTAATGGGAGGCTCCACCACAACCAAGGGAATGTCAAAATGTGTTGCAAAAGCCCGGTCCATAAAATTGGTTGTAGCCCCTGAATCCACTAATGCAACCGCAGGAATCCCCTCCGACCGGGACTGCAAGAAAACCTGCATGTCCAAAAGCAAATGTCGGGGAAGACCAGAGTTCACCTCCACTACTTTGGGCAGTTGTTTGATACGTGCCCGACCTAGGATTTTCCCGAGGCCGGGCCTGCCCCATTTCCTGACTGTACAAGATTAGATTCGGGCACTGGCTTTCGTGCCCCCATTGTTTACCAGGACAGGAACTTGCAAAATGTCCAGACCCCCCACAATACAGACACAAGCCTCCCTGGAATCTCCGCGTGCATTCTTGTGCCATCAAATGAGGGCGGACCGTACCCAACTCCATCAGTTCCTCAGTCCTTGCCACAGCATTGTGGGAGACCTGGGGCATTGGTTGCACAGGATGTTGTTGCGGCCTTGAAGGGGAGGGCTGCTCCGGAACTGGGCGTCTAGTCTTGCGCCGTTGAAGCCGAGCGTCAATGCACAAACATTGCACCACCAGAGCATCCAGGGTTAGAGCCGGCTCCACATGCACCAACTCATCTTGTATTTCCTCTGACAGACCATCTTGGAAAGCATCCATTTGGGCTGCCTCATTCCACGCAGAGTCCATGCAGAGCAGACGAAACTCTGAAATGAACTCCTGCAATGGGCATTTCCCCTAGCGAAGTTCCTTTAAGCATCTGGCGGCGGTCTGAGCTTTTATGGAATCCTCATACATAGAGCGTAGATGGTGCCAAAAGCCCCGGTAGTCCGTTAGTAAGGGACCATTTTGCACCAATAAAGGAGTGGCCCACCTAGCAGCCGAACCCGACAAAAGACTGATAACAAACCCCACCCGAGCCCGGTCATCAGGGAAATCTTCTGGCCGCAGAGACATAAATAATTGACACTGCCCCATGAAAGCCAGGAACATTTCAGGCTGTCCAGAGAATTTATCCGGCACAGCTACCGGGCATTTCCTATGGGGAGGGGCAGGAGGAGCAGCAGGAGCTTGCATCAGTGTAAGATGGTTAACCAGCTGGGTGACTTGTTGCTGCAAAACCTGGTTATCTTGGAGCAGTTGATTTATCTGCTGCTGCTGCTGCTCTAGCTGTTTTTGTTCCATCTTAGTCAAAAGATGGTGTTAGGGGTTTCACGAGGTGAGAGTCCAAATGTCCAAAGGAAAAAACACGAACAGACAATATCAGGAACAACAGAGTTAACTTTCCTTTGGCTGAATTCGTCGTTGGCAGTTCTTCCAGAAGCTGTCTGCAAATTCTGATAACGAGCAGAACTATAAATCAGAGACGAATGGCAAACAGAATTACTTTGTCCAAACTGCAGACGCAAATTAACAAGTTTGACCCGAACGGGGATTCAAAGCTAACACACCTCCTTATATTCCCTGAGGGGCGTGTCAGTATCTTTCCTCAGTCCCTGATTTGACATCTCCTTCCAGTTTGTGCTTGATGTTTCTGCTTACATCTGTTCCTTGCATCAAACCAACATTCTTCAGTTTGATCTTCATCCAAGGACTCCGGCACATTCTCCTGCTTATCTGCCGACACTTGAGGCATAACTAATGAGGAAGGTCCTGGAGAGGATGAGGATTCTGAAACTCCCAGCAAAGCAGGTTCAAACCCCAATGCCAAGTCCTCCTCTTCCTCCTGACTCTCATTTATGTCACTCAACAAGGCAGGCTCAAACCTTAATGCCAGATCTTCCTCATCACTCGAGCCTATGTCTTTTGACAGAGCAGGTTCAAACCTCTGAGTCACAACATTTACATATATATACATTGTTATACGATTATATACATTTGTCTATAGTTTGCTTATCTTAAATTTCTTTATTTTCTATTTACCTAGTTTCTAGCCAATTATACCATATATCCCAAATTTTATGATATTCAGACTTCTTTATCTTTTAGTTTTAGGATCAATCTGTCCATTTCAGCACAATCCAAAAATTTTTGAATTACCAATTCATCAGAGGGGGTGTTATTATGCTTCCAACATTGTGCGTACAATATTCTAGCCACTGTTAATATGTGTAATACAATATATTTAATCCTTTTCTCATGTTTCCTTTTAAATATTCCTAGCATAAATAACTCCAGTTCAAATTCTATTTGTTGTTTAACAATTTGTTGTAACTGTTATGTACCAATGTAGTCCTCTTCTCTGTATGCAATTCAGGCAGGGGTTGAAGCCGCTGTTCATTGGCTGGCTGGTTTGACAGCTGCAATATAAAAGGGGGGCTGTCAGAAAATGTCAGCTGTCACCTGCCACCATGCACAAACTTGTTAACTTGTGGCAGCTGTGGGTAACCAGTTATGTTCAATAAACATTTGTTAACTATTTAAAGATTGCCTACAATTTACTGATGCCGCCAATCTAACACTGGTGATGAGGATTGATCGCTCTAAAGTGTAGTCCCACTGAAAGAGATGTGGTTGCTCAAAGAAAATTTTTTCTCCTCACAAACACCACAAAATGACGTCCATGCCATTTTTTCCATGCTTCCATCCGACTACTGAAACTTGGGAGTTAACCAATTTGACTGTTGTTTTGATGCTGCTGACTTGTCAGAAATTCCCAACGAAAGGAAGAAAGCTTATTTTCTGAGTTTTTGCGGTGCAACAGGTTTTGATATTGCAACCACTTTGTTAGCCCCTCAAACTATAAAGGCTGTGTCATGGGAAAATCTAGAAGAAGTTTTGAGCACCCATTTCTCCCCCAAACCATCGCGCATAGCAAGATGTCTGGCTTTCAGAAGGAGAGACCAGGCTGAAGGAGAGACCATTAGTTCTTACATTGTTGCCCTTCGAACTGCTGCTTTACATTGTGGGTTCAGAGACCTTGATGATATGTTACTTGATTAGTTAGTTTATGGCATACATAACTATGATTGCAGCGTCATCCCTTAGCTAAGTCCAATCTCACATTAAAAGTAGCCATTGAAGAATCACTACCATGTTTCTCTGACAATACGCCCCCCCAATAGGAAGGCCCAGCATGTTTTCTAAGCATAAGGTGAACTTAAGCCCCTCCCCAAAATTTAGGCCTATTTAAACCATGTGTTCCCCACCATTTCTCACATCGATTGAACTAAATGAGGTGAAGAGAAATAGGGGGAAGGGCAGGGGGAAACTTGCCTTTAGGAGCCCCCCACAGGTAGCCTCGTCTAGAGCAGTGATTGCCAATTGGTGGGCTGCAGCTCACTGGTGGGCCGTGAGAAAATTTTGGTGGGCTGCAGAGAAATCTCACCCCCAGAGCACCCCCCAAAGCAATTAATCCAGGATGCACAGAAGCACAAGGCTGTTACATGGCCCACGGAAACCCTCTCCTCCCACTCACTCCTTACTTGGCAAACTTGTCTGTTAAGTTGCTATTTTTCCTTTTTCTGACCATCATCTGTTCTGCTGTGCCGGGAGATTTAGATTAGCTAGGAAGCAGGAAATGGTTGGATTTCTTGCTTTCTAGCTAAGCACAGCTGAACCTCCCTTAGGACTGAAGGTTTGCTTGCAAGCAAATTCGGTGCAGACTCAGGCAAGCAAATTTGAGAGACTGAGCTAGCCAATGGCAGATAAATAGATCGCTGAATAATTCTGTGAGCAACTCAATCTGCCTGCTTTGTCTGATTTTGGATAAAAGTTGCTTTTTTAAAATAAAACATTCAATATTTACACACATGGTGTGTTGTGAGTTAATTTTCTGAATTTGCTAGCAAATTTTATGAGTTTGCTTGCAAGCAAATTTTATGTGACAGACTGAGCTAGCCAATGGCAGCTAGATAGATTTCTGAATGAATCTGTGATTCTGTGAGCAACTCAATCTGCCTGCCTGCTTTGCCTGATTTTGGGTAAAAGTTGCTTTTTTATTAAAAAAAAATCAATATTTATATAAATATTTATAATATTTACATACAAACCATGCCCAGACAGCCACATGACCACCAAGCCACACCCACAAATTAGGCCATGCCCACAGAACCAGTTAATGGTCCCTGGGATCTAAAATTATGAGTTTGGTGGTCCCTGAGGAATGGAATGGGGGACTTAAGAGATGTGTATTGTCTTATTCTATGGGCAAACTACAGGAACAGGGTGAGATAGGTACCGTATTTGTGCAAACCATGCCACAGACTACAATGTCTGTGCAGAAGCCAAAACTATATTTGTGGATTACCCTCGCCCTTGTACTCTCTGAAAAAGAGATGCCAAAATACCCCACCAACCACACAAGGGAGAGCTGAAGCTGGACTCAACCCACTATCAGTGGTCAGGCTGCAAGCAAAACCTCGAGAAGAAGGTAGGAGAAAGGCAGGCTGTTTAGCTTGCAGTTTTATGGACAACAATCTCCGTGTTCCCCCTCAAAGCATACCTTCCCCTTGAAGATGCTAGTGGATGGAAAGGGGCACAAAGATCCCCCAGGCCTCCCTTTGAAACCAGTTGAGCAATTGAGTAAACTGCAAGTTCCCTTAGTTGGCAGCCTAAGTGGAGGGGGCCAGAACTGCCCATTGCAGGTGATAAGTGGAACCAGCTTCTTTAGTGACCCTCCTGTAACCCATTCCATCCAAGTAGTTGCAGTGGGAAATCAGGGGCAGGGGGAAATGGGGCTATCTGCGGGGATGAAGAAGAACGACTGGCTCAGGAAGCAGAAATGCAGTGGAAATCTTGAGATCGTGTGATATTTTCTCTGACAATGGTATATGTATGCGATTGAGTTTGCAGTTGAGAACCTGATGCATAGCCATGCCTCACCATGAGGCCACTTCTATTGGCTGATAGAAGCGGCTGGTGACTCTACCCTTGAGGCGCTTCTATCGGCTGATAGAAATGGCCTCGTGGTGAGGTGAGTGTGCATGGGGCATGCTAGGTGGGGGTGCACATGGGGGGAGGAAATTAAGTCACTCCTGAAAAGACGGCTTAGCCATTTTTTCGGGGCTCAAAAAAAAAAGGCCCAGCCTTATTTTGTGAGAAACACAGAAGCTGCTGAACAATTCACACTCTCAGCTGCTGAGATTCAAAGTTCTAATCCTCATACGGTCAATCCTGCTGTTGCTAAAGCATTTGTCCATTCTGAGGACATTGTCTCTGAGGGTACCGTAACTGATGAAGAAGACATACATAGATTCAAGGGTCAGCAGACCCAACAAAAAAAGAACTGGGTTCCAACCAACAAACCAACACAATCACAGCTATCGTGTTTAAGCTGTGCCGGTTAATCATTTGAGGGCAAATTGCTGATTTAGAAACGTTATTTGTTTGAAATGTCAACATAAGGAACATTTAGCTAGGGTTTGCAAAGCCAGAAGAAATCTAAATCAAACCCCTCCTTATCAAGTGAAATACATACTCAATCAGAAGCGAATACATACTCAATCAGAAGAATGTTTTACCATCACCAAGGCTTGTCACACTTCTAAATAGGTAGACACAGGATCGTTCCTCTCTATTGTATCCTGGAGCACCTTAAAACGCCTGTCATCACTAAAAAACAATTGAAACCCTGCCAAATATCACTCAAGGACTATCAAGGTAATTCAATTCCTGTCATAGGGTCTGGCAGGTTTTTTTGTTAAGTTCAAGGATTTTAAGGGCCACTTTTCCCTTATAGTCGTAGAAGGCACCCTGTCCAGCCTACTGGGATTAGATTGGTTCCCTGCACTGGGTTTACAAGTAACTGGTATTCATTCCATACATAGCCAAGACATAGACAAATTATTAAATGAGTTTGCTGACATATTTAGCAAAAAATTGGGCAAATACGTGGGCATTCCAATTTCAGTTTGGATCCTCTAGTGGCTCCTATCCGTCTTAAGCATCAGAGAGTTCCTTTCGCATTGCGAGCGAAAGTTGATGAGTTAGATAAATTAATTTCACAGGGGATTCTACAGCCTGTTGATTTCTCAAAGTGGGAGACCCCTATTGTTACCCCACTAAAGAAAGATGGATCTATTCACCTGTGCGCTGACTACTGGAGTACATTAAACAAAGCATTGCACTTGAATACCTATTCGGTGCCAGTGATCCAACACTTATTACATTCTTTAGGAAAGGGGTCTATTTTCACAAAGTTAGATATGGCCCAGGCGTATCAGCAGCTTCCTGTGGACAATGAGACAGCCGAAGCTCAAGCTATTGTCATTCACCAGGGAGCCTTTAAATGCACACGCCTGCAATTCAGCATAAGCACTGCACCAGGCCTATTTCAGAGCATCATTGAATGCCTCCTTCAAGGCAAGGATGGTGTCATTCCATATTTCGATGATGTCCTTATCTCTGCCAACAACCACAACAAACTTGTCACACATCTAATGAAAGTACTGTCTTGTTTCCAAAAAGCTGGGTTAAAATTAAAGAAAAATAAATGCAAATTTGCCATTCCTCAAGTGGATTTCCTAGGGTACCGCATTGACGCTACCAGAATCCACCCAATTGAATCAAAGGTTAGAGCTGTTAAAGAAGCCCCAACACCCACCTGCAAGGTGGAGCTGCAAGCTTTTTTAGGACTCCTTAATTTTTATAGTTCCTTCCTGCTGCACAAGGTGTCAGTCGCTGAATCGCTTCACAGACTTTTAGATGCTCAGATACCTTGGGTTTGGTGGCCAAAAAGAAGCAAACTCATTCAAAGCTGTCAAAGCATTACTGTCCTCTGACAGTGTTTGTTCAATTTGACTGCGAGCTTCCGACTGTTCTTGTGTGTGATTCTTCTCCCTTTGGCATCTGCACAGTCCTAAGCCACAGACTACCTAACAATCATGAGACACCTATCGCTTAATTCTCGAGGACATTGTTGAGTACAGAGAGAAATTACAGCCAATTAGACAGAGAGCCCCTCATTGTTGTAGCTGCTGTAAAAAAATTCCACAAATTTCTGTTTTGATTTTGTTTCGAAATAATATCCTACTACAAACCTTAATTAGGACTGTTAGCAGGTAACCGGCAAACTCCTATCGTCCTTTCACCTCGCATGACTTATTGGTCCCTGTTCTTAGCAACCTATTCCTACACATTAACCTATTGAGCTGGCAATGCCTATTCCTACATTAACCTATCAAGCTGTCATGCTGATGTATTGAGTCGCTGCCCCCTTCCAGTCCAAGTCAAAGACCCCACAACAACATTGACAGTCCTTTTGATCGAAGACAACCAGTTGCTTATTACAGCACACGACATTGCTCAATTTTCCTCTAAGGATGAGGTAATCTCCAAAGTATTGGACTGGGTGAGGAGGGGGTGGCCAAAGGGGGAGCTGGAGTCTACATTCATTCCATTCTGTCAGCCTTCAAGATCTCTTCTACTGCTATGCATCTTTCTCACTGCTCTGCATCTTTTGGCTGTCATTAGCAATGGGGGGAGGGGGGATTGGAAGGGAAGAAAGCTGGAGGTGTTACATTCCTGTGCTGTAAATGAGAAGGGGGAGGGGGTGTATAAAATTCTGTTTATTAAGTTCCTGTTTCCTTGCTCAACTGTCTTTCTACTGCGCAACTGCTAAATTTTATCAAAATATGTCAAGGTCAATGGACAGAAGCCTCATCACCACCTGCAGATGCCTACATGATCACATTCAGAACTTTTAATTGGAGGAAGATCTTGGACTTTGGGGGGTGGGATCAATTTCACCCCTTTGTATATGTGTTCTGCGTGCCTAATTTCTTAGATTCAGAATTCTACCTGTAGCTACCACTTTAAAATTCAGTAAAAGTTTCTTTACTCTAATTTATGGAGTTGAAGTATTTCTTTCTTGGATTTTGAATGGAGCTCAGACTGACATTATTCTGAATCTACCCATCAGCCCACCCGGAGAAAATATCAACTTTTCTTTCGAGGGGGTTTCACATCATGTCATCTCCAGCTAGTGAAGAAGATGACCAGGGAGCTGTGGGGGGGGGCAATCGATGCTGCTACCCGAGGTGTCAGTCGCCGATCTGCTAGCTGACCTTACTTTGGGGGAAGTTCCAGCTGAGAGGCCCAGATGGTCATTGGGTATTGGATGGAGGGATCCCAAATACCCCCCGGAATTAACGTAACCCGACGACATGCGAGAGAGCAGCTGTGGCAAGAAAGGGAAGAGAGGGAATGCAAGCTGGATCAAGCCAGACAGCTCCTCAATGATGCTTTCCAGAAGCCTCACATCGCTCCAAGGTATGAGGGGGAAGGGGCTGGTCCCAGGGAGCCCTGATAGAAGCCTACAGATAGAAGCCTACAAAGATGGCCTAAATGAAGATGTATACCATATGTGCATCTCCAGAAGGGATCCATATGATCTGCAGCTGTGGTACTTGTTAGCAGAAGAAGTGGAAATAGATCTGACCCGAAGCAGATGCAGAGGAGGCTCTGTATGGAGCAAACCGCCTGCCCCACGTCTCCAAGAGGCCCCAAAGCCTCTGAAGGGAGGAGTAATAGCAAGACGCAAATCCACTGCCTGTTTTCGATGTGGGAAGGAGGGCCACCGGATTGCGGATTGCAGGGTCAAGCTGGATCCAAAGGGAGCACAGAGGGGAGGGAGGAAGCCTGAAAACCCCCCAGCCAAGCCACACGAAAATGTATTAAAGATGGGGGAGGTTGTAGAGGTCGCCCCTCCAGCAGGAGAGGAGCTGGGACCTCCGAGCTTCCTTGAAGAGAGTGAGGCTGACTCGGATGACGACGTCCCGGTAAGTCCAAACAAGGGCCCCATGACCATCCTAATAAAATTAAGGGTGCTCACTTCAGGGACTGAAGGAGAGATGCTAGCCTTACTAGACTCTGGGTGCATGAGGTGAGTAATCAGCATGAAAGTAGTTAAGGAGATGGGCACCAGACTGAGAACTTTAGAAACGCCCGTATCCTTTTGCCAACTGGATGGATCAGTGTCGGGAGGTTGCCCTGCACGTTTTATAACGGAAACCCTAGAGATGACCAAGGGAAACCATAACGAGATTCTGTGCTTTATTGTGGCCCCTGGGATGGAGCAACCATTAATATTGGGATTGCCCTGGCTCTGCAAGTCGAATCCCCATGTGAATTGGAGGAAAGCGTGGTTACGGATTCGTACCAATCAGTGACCAGAGGGGAGGAACAATCCCATCCAAAGCTTCAGAACCCGGTTGAGTCAGCCTCCACAGGTACCGAGAGCTTGGAGGGGGAGGAAAAAATTCTGAAAGAATATTGGGCCTTAAGAGAGGTGTTTAGCGAAAAGGCTTCCAATGAGCTCCCCCCTCATCGGTCAACAGATTGCAGCATTGAAATTCTGCCTGGGGTGATGCTCCCGAAACCAAAACTATATTTGATGACACCACAGAAATTGGAAGAGTTGAGATCGTTCATCGATAAAAATTTGAAACGTGGTGTCAGTCTGTGCTCCATTCGAAATCCAAGAAAGAAATACTCAGACTCCAATGATTAGAGCAAAGTTTTTCCTTTTACTGAAATTCAAAGTGGAAGCTACAGGTAAAATTCTGAATCTAAAGAATTTGGCGCGCAGAATTGTTCCCACCTCCCAAAGTCCAAAAGACTCTTCCAATTAAACGTTCTGAATATGATCATGTGGGCATCTTCAGGTGGTGATGAGGCCTCTGTCCGTTGACCTTGACATATTTTGATAAAACTTCACAGCTGCGCAAAAGAAAGAAAAACTAGGCAAGGAAATAGAAACTTAAGAACAGGAATTTATACTCCCCTCCCCTGCTTTTCTTTTACAGCACAGGAATGTAACACCTCCAGCTTTCTTCCCCTCCAATCCCCCCTCCCTCCGTTACTAATGACAGCCGAAAGATAGAGAGCAGTGAGAAAGACACATAGCCATAGAAAAGATGTAGAAGATATCTTGAAGGCTGACATTTGGACCCCCTAGAAAAAGGACATTTGTCCCTGTAAGAGAGAATAATATAAAATACATGTTAACAATTGCATACATTTCTATGGTTTATCAGGATACTTTGTATAAAAGTCTTTGATCAGTTCAGGAGCCCTAATATCTTTCTCATTTACCCACTCGGCTTGGGATGGAGGAAAATGTTTCCAAGCTACGAGATATTGGAGGCGACCTCTCCATTTCTGAGAGTCTAAAATCTCTTTAATTTTGAAATGTTGTTTATCAGCAATGGTATGGGGGATCAGTTTGGGTTGGTCTCAGTGTAGAGGTATGCTTGGGTTTCGGCAAACTAACATGGAAAACCAGATGAATACAACAAAGAGTTTTTGGCAGTGTTAATTGAACACATACTTAGGGCCCAATTTTTTTGACTTCTGGGTGGTCTGTAAGTATTTGGTTGAGAGAAAAACGTTGTCACCCACTTGATAAGAATTCTGTAAAGTTCTCTTTCTGTCTGCAAATTTCTTATGAGACTGATGTGCATCATCCAATGCCTTACGGGCAACTGGCCAATTGAGTTGGAGTTGAGATATCCATTTGTCCAATAACTGGACGTTGGGTCTTTCACGAGGAAGCTCAGGTATGGGTACAAAATCTTGCCCCATAGCCACTTTGAACGGGGTAAAGCCAGTACTACTGTGGACAGAATTGTTGTATGCCACCTCCGCAAAAGGCAGCAGATCAGCCCTCTTCCAGGTTGCCAGGCTTCGGCGACAGCAGGGATTCGCGTCTCTCCGCGATCCCTGCTGTGCTCGCGTCTTGGTGCCTCCGATCCAGACGGATCTGGAGGATAAGGCTGCCCTGTAGAGGCAGCCGAAGATAGGGAGGATCTGGGAAGGGGTTTGGGGATGTCGCAGACCCCCTCCTCACCCAGATTAACCTCCTTTTCTCAAGGCGGTGGAGCGGCGGTCAGTGATGGTCGCCATAAAGAAGCCGGCAGCTGGAAAAGATTGTGCTGGAGGAAGAAGGAGAAAGAAGATTCAGAAGTGAAAGTGCTGGCTGTGCCAGGAAAATAGCAACTTCTAAAACCTGGAGTGGAATTGTTTATTGCCTGAAAGATACATTGTATCCCTAAGAAGAGAAAAGCGGCAGAGAAAGCTGCCAAGGGAAAAAAAAATTCTATTTACTCTCCCACCCCACAGAAACACTAAATGCAGAACTGGAAAATATTGGGCACCGAAGGTATTTTAACTTGAAAACTGTGAGAGAAAGGACTTTGGACTTTGGACTTAACATCCTCAGAAATTGGAAAGCCCGCATTGGAGGTATGGATTTCTGAGTGCTTAAAGGGAAATTGCTGTTGTAAGTGGGGGGAGAGGGAAAAAAAACTTTTTGGAGCAGAGCTTGAAAAAGGAGGAGATTGCCTAGAACTTTAAAGAAAGATACATTTTAATGCGAACCTTTTAATCAGTAACCCCAGAAAGAGAAATTGAAGAAGGTTAAAAAAAAAAAGTATTGAAAGAAATAGTTTATCTGGATCTTTTAGTGACTTTGGAATTTTTTTTGGAATTACTCTTAATTAAAAATACTTGGGTGGTTGTTTTTGAAGAAGTCTTTCTCTTCATGATGGCATTGCTTTTGGATGAATTAAAAACTCAATACCAAAAATATAAGAAAGAAGAGCAAGATGGAAAAGATACTTTGGGCACCCTTTTTCAATTTTTAGAAATGGCGGTATGTACTTATGAAAAATTGACTACGCAGCAGGACGATTGGAACAAAAAAGAAGAAGAAGCCATTTTGGATGAGCAATGGGTTTTCTTTGGGGAGGAGGAGGAAGAGGAAAAGAAAAAGGGATTTTAAGGGCAGAGAAAACAATCCAAAAAGAGAAAAGTGAGATGAAAGGTGGATATAAGGTTAGAAAACAACAGAAAGGGGCTAAGCAGAAGACGAAAAGGGAGGAGGAGAGACAATGGGGTAAAAAAGGCAAGGAGAAAAATAAACAAGAGAGAAAGGAGGGGATGGAAAACCTTAATGGTGGGAAGCAAGATTTAAAGAAACAAAATCTATTTAGAGACAATGGATAAATTTAATTGAAAAAGGGATCCTGGAAGGTACATAAAAGTGTGTTTTTTATATGCGTATTTAGAGTAAAATGTGTATTAGCATATATGATTAGCTCTTTTATGGTATTTATGGTGGGTTATAGGCTTTCATTTTGTAATTGTAATGTACTTGCTTTTTTTATAAAGTTTATTGTGTAATTTTAGAATGTACTAACCAGAATCTCAATATAAATTAAGTGTTATATTAAGCATTATTAAGTTAGGGAAAAGAGTCAAAGGCGTTACTCCATTTAGTGTACAGAAGAAGTATATCTAAAGAAAAAGATGAATGGATAACTGGAAAAGAACAGACAAAGAATGATAAGTATTATGAATGGTATTGAGATAAGATAAACAAAATAAAACTAAGAAAGATAAAAGAGGAAGAAGCTATACAAAAATTGAAAATGGTAATAAGATATGGAATGACATATAAAGTAAATATGATTTTTGAATTTGTGTCTGTGCGAAGAGTTTTAACCCGGGATTAAGCAGCTTTCAGAAATGATGTTTTTTTATGTTCTATGTTATGTTTGTTTGTGTATTGTTTTTTAAAAGGTAAAAAAAAAAGTCAGAGGAAAATATAAATGTGATGATTGAATAGCAGATAAACTAGAAAAGAAATGTTATTGAATAAGAGTAAAGAGAAACAATGTGAAATTTGTTAAAGGGAATTTATGTGTCTATATGGAAATGGGATAAATTAGAAAAATGTGATATAAAATAATGTGTTATCTGTTTTGTAAAGATTTATAATGGAAAGAGGTTTTATGTTTTTAATGTTTAATGATGTTTTGTTTGTTTGTTGTTAAAATCAATAAAATTTGTTTAAAAAAAAAAGGCAGCAGATCAGCCCAGTTGTCCTGCTGATAGTTTATGTAACACCTGAGGCATTGCTCTAACACTGCATTAGTTCTCTCACAGGCCCTGTTAGTTTGGGGATGGTGGGCCAAGCGTAAGCCTTGGGTGGAGCCTATTAATTTCAAAAATTCCCTCCAAAAGTTCAAAGTGAATTGGACCCCTCGATCAGAAACTATACGCTCAGGGACACCATGCAGTCTATAAATATGCAGGATGAAGAGTTTAGCCAATGATTTCGCTGAGGGAATCTTGGAGCAAGGTATGAAATGTGCCAGCTTGGAGAACAAATCGGTTACCACCCAGATAACCATGTGTCCAGTGCTCTCAGGTAGGTCTACTATAAAATCCATGGAGATTTCCTTCCAAGGAGCAGTTGGCCTGGCTACATACTTTAACAGACCTGGTGGCTTACCAGGAGGTCTTTTGGCCAAGGCACAAACTGGACAGCTAGCTACATAAGTCTCAATGTCCTTTTTCAATGAAGGCCACCAGAATTGTCGCTTAACTAGATGTAAGGTCTTCATGAAACCAAAGTGACCAGCCGCCTTGGAATCATGGGTCTGTAGCCACACTTGGCTTCTCAATGTCTCTGGTACGCACAATTTCGCTCCCACCCAGGCCAGGCCATTTCTAACAGTGCAGTTATTTGCATTCGCCAGGAACCACTCATCTGTTTTCAACACCTCCTTAAATAACTCCGTCAATTCATTGGACAGCTTCGCTTCTTGCTTCTTCTTCTGTGCTCTGGTGACCACTGGGGCAGCCAGCTGTGTGGTTGATATGATCGGCCTTATCACTTCTTGATGAACACTGTTATATTGGGGCATTCTAGACAAAGCATCTGCCATAAAAAATTTTCCTCCCGGGATGTACTTCAAGGAGAAATTGAATCGTTTGAAATACTGGGCCCACCTAACTTGCTTAGGAGACAATCTTCGAGGTGTCTTTAAGGCCTCCAAATTCTTATGGTCAGTCCATACCTCAAATGGGTGTTTCGCTCCTTCCAAGAAATGTCTCCAGGTTAGTAGAGCCCAACGAACTGCAAAAGCTTCCTTTTCCCAGATGGCCCACCTCCTCTCAGTCTCAGTCAATTTACGGGAGGTATATGCACAAGGTTGTAGTGTTCCCTTCTCATTTCGTTGAAGTAGGACCACCCCAACAGCCACATCACTCGCATCGGCTTGGATCACGAAAGGGCATCCATGTCCTGGTGTTTCAGTACTGGTTCTGCAGCGAACAGTCACTTTGGCTTTTCAAAGGCCACTTGGCATTCCATGGACCACTCCAATGGTTGGCTGGGCTTTGGTTTCGTCCCCCCTTTTGTCTTTAAGAGATTGGTGATAGGCATTGCTATTTTAGCAAAAGACGGGATGAATTGCTGGTAAAAGTTGGCAAACCCTAAGAAGCTTTGAAGCTGCTTTCAGGTCCTCAGTGGGGCCCAGTCCAATACAGCTCACACCTTCTCTGGGTCCATTTCAATGCCCTCGTGCGAAATGCGATATCCTAGGTAGTCGATTTTCTCTTGATGGAATTCACATTTCGACAGTTTAGCATACAATTTGGCAGCTCGCAGTTTGTGTAGCACTGAGCGTACCAGTTTCACATGTTCATCCCTAGTCTCCGTGTAGATAAGGATGTCATCAAGGTAAACCAAAACCCCCTTGTATAAATGTTCGTGGAGCACCTGATTGATCATTTGCATGAAAATGGCTGGAGCCCCCTGTATGCCAAAAGCGAGAACATTGAACTGGAAACAACCCATCGGGCAGTTAAACGCGGTTTTCCACTCATCTCCTTCTTTAATTCGGATTCGATAGTACACCTCTCTCAGGTCCAACTTCCTAGCCTTCCTCTCCGCTAACGGGTCCTCAAATCTTCTCCTCAATGCAGTCATGAAAACATTGAGATTCTGCAGTTGGCGGGAGTTATCATTATACAAAGTCACCACCCACTTTGCCGCTATTCCCTCCGGAGCCCTGGTAACACATCTCACCTTGGCTGCTTCAGAAGTGAATTCTCCCTCATATTCTTCCATATAGCTCCAAACTTGTGCCAGGAAGAAACCCAAATCCTTGGGATTTCCCCCAAATTTCACTTCTAATGGAGGCAGGTTGAGGGCTCTGCGTCTATCAGGAATCACACCTCCCGCTGGGGCCCCTGGAGCTGCAGCCAGTTGCTGCACTGGTGTAGGCTGAGCTAGGGAGATGGGGACAGCCCGGCTGTTCCTGGCTGAAACTGCTCCCCCTTCCCTCTCATACCTTGGAGCGATGCGAGGCTTCTGGAAAGCATCATTGAGGAGCTGTCTGGCTTGATCCAGCATGCATTTCCTCTGTTCCCTTTCTTGCCACAGCTGCTCTCTCACACGTCTTTGGGTTACGGTGATTCCAGGAGGGGGGAGGTTTTTGGGGTTCCTCAGTCCAACACCCAACAACCATCTGGGCCTCTCAGCTGGAACTTCTTCCAGAGTAAGGTCGGCTAGCAGATCAGCAGCTGGCATCTCCAGTAGCAGCATCGACTGCCCCCCCACAGCTCCCTGGAAACACCCACAGAAGAAAAGTTGATATTTTCTCTGGGTGGGCTGATGGGTTGATTCAGAATAATGTCAGTCTGTGCTCCATTCGAAATCCAAGAAAGAAATACTCAGACTCCAATGATTAGAGCAAAGTTTTTCCTTTTACTGAAATTCAAAGTGGAATCTACAGGTAAAATTCTGAATCTAAAGAATTTGGCGCGCAGATCACATATACAAACGGATGGAATTGTTCCCAACCCCCCAAAGTCCAAAAGACTCTTCCAAT